>NW_026729120.1:0-190562 GCF_030272615.1 Cryptomeria japonica
TTTTTTATCTTAATAATGTAATATTTAATAATTTTATTCATGTTTGTTTTACTAAATAAAACAATTAAAATGCCTAATACAAGAAAAATATTCATGAAAATATCAAATATTAAATTGCCTATCACAAAGAAAAGTATTCATGAGAACATCAAATATTAAATTAACTAATTCATTTTGATCTATTCTTTATCTCATAATATATTAGTCCTTTAAAAAATTGTTAAAAGACCAGTTCTTCATACACAACTCAACTACTTTACAAAAAAAAAATCCTTACTACTTAAAAGATGAAGGTGAAATAAATAGAAAATATTCTTCATTTTGATCTATTCTTTATCTCATAATATATTAGTCCTTTAAAAAATTGTTAAAAGACCAGTTCTTCATACCAAACTTAACTACTTTACAAAAAAAAATCCTTACTACTTAAAAGATGAAGGTGAAATAAATAGAAAATATTCTTCATTATTTTTTAAGTATTCCTCAATATTAACTATATTTTTAGTGCTAACTATGATCCACAACCTTGTTGCATGGGGAACAACCCTTATCTACCACCTTATTAGCCCACTTGCCTCCCAATAGAATGACAAATCCTCCTTTTCTTTTATCATTATTGATAGATAATAGGGGAGCATCTTTCCAGCCATATGAAAGGTTCACATCCAATATGATTTTGGTAGCTTTTAACTTCCTGGAGAAGCATGAAGTCAATATGCTTGTGCTAGTTCAAAAACCTTCAGACTTGTCTGGAGATTTTAATCCCCTAACATTCCAAGATATACATTTCAAGTCCATGAGATACATTTATTGAATGATGTCCATAACAACCTTGAAGCTGTTAAAGCATTTAGGGACAATTGTATTGAATACACCACACTCCTACTTTTGCCAATCTTCTTACCTTATCTGAGTCATCTCCCACTTCAATATCATCTTTACCTATTTCTCTCAACCTCTTTTCCAATTCCCCACTCTCCATCAATTTGAACGCCCAAGCTAGTAGTAAAGATTGACCCACTAAAATATCTACTTAGAAAAGCCACTCTCACAGGGAGGTTAGTTAAATGGGTCATGATCCTAAGTGAGTTCGACATTCAATACACAGAAGGATGGGCCATCAAAGTACAAGCAATTACAGATCAATTGGAAGAAGCACCTTTACTAGACAAAAACCCACTACAAGTGGAATTTCCAGATATAGATGTGCTCACCATCACACCCAAGAAATGGACCCTATACTTTGATTGATCCTATACCCAACATAGATCAGGTGTCGACATCTTGTTCGTCAGTTTGGAGGGACACACAATTTCAAGATCCTACAGATTGATGTTCTCTTGAACCAATAACATTGCCGAGTATGAAGCCCTGGTCACTAGCATCCAAATAGTTGTGGAATGGAGAATCACATAATTGAAATTTTATGGAGACTCTCAATTAATCATCAATCAGGTCAACGATGATTATCAAACAAAGGATGACAAGTTGATGCCCTACAAGAGAATAATGGACAATTTTAAGAAGTATTTTGTGGACATCACCTTTGAACAGATTCCAAGGTCAGACAATAGAGCTACTAATGCAATGGCCACTATCACCTCGCTCTTATAAATCCTAGATAAACAAAGTCATTAAATGAATTTCTAGTGGAGCAATTATTCTCCCCAGCTTATAACAATTCAGAATCCCAAGTTATCTGTGCCCTAATTGGTTTTGATTCTCCTCTATGCGAGAAAATATACACCTATCTCAAATACAATACCCTCCTACCTGACCTATCTCACAACCAAAAATGAAGCTTTATCCGACAAGCAGCCCGCTACACCTTAACCACTGACACACTTTATCCCGAAGCATGAGAACTCCTCGATGGACCTATATCAACACAAGTATATCATCCTATCAGATGCATCTATTATACACAATCAAATAATCAATAATTCATGTGATGACAGTCACACAATCAACCAATATCTGTTCAATCAATCATCCAATCAATCAATCATGCATCATATCGAAATTCACTCAACAAGCTTCATATCAGGACTCATATCAAAAATAAAATACCATTTTAAAATGATCAAGTTCCATATCAAAAACCAATCTCAAAAACCCAATCAATCAAGTTTCAATCAATCCAGCCTCATATCACAGATCAATCAAGAAATTAAATCAGTCCCATATCGAACATAGTCCCATATCAAATCAAATCCATATCGAAAACATATCCATATTGACAAACAATCCATATCAACAAAATGAATCATATCAAAAAATAATTGACCCATATCGACACAAGTCCCATAACGACTTTGGTCCAATATAAAAAATTGATCCACATCGACCAACACCTAACAATCCATATCAAAAACTTGACCCATATCGAATAACGACAAGTTGACCCATAAAGATAAATTGACCCATAAAAGATGAGTGACAAAAGACTCATATCAAACATTGACCCATATCGAAATCATGACCCATATCAACTTTAACTCATATCGCAATCACAACTCTTATCAAAATCAGGACTCATATCGATAAAATGACCCATATCGATCTTGAACCATATTGAATTTGACCAACTTAATTCACACCAACAATTTCAACCATATCAACATGACTCATATCGATGATTGACTCATACTAGCCCATAACATGAAAATCACCCAAACACTATCCCATCAACACAATCAACTCAATTGACACATTGACAGGGTGTAAAACTTCATAAAGAACCTAAAAATCCAAATTACACTTGTCAAAAATTTCTTTAAATTCAAAAAATTGCTCTTTCTCTCATATGCGCTAAAATAATAGTTAAATGTGCAATTTCATATGCATTATTTAATCTATCATATGTGCTATAAAAAAATTCATAATGCGCTACACTGTTTCACAGATGCACTAAAATCAACATCATATGCGCTATTGTGCAAATCAAATGTGCTATCTAAGAAAACCTATGCAGACAATTAAAATTCAAATGCACGACGACAATACTCATATGCACGAAAAGAAACATCACATGTGCTAAAAGAAAAATCATATGCGCAAAAAGAAGTGAAAAAATTAAAAACGCGGAAAACGCTAACCTAGAGTGAAAAATTTAAAAACTTGCCAAAACACCTAAAATCTAAGCTAAAAATTCACAAAGCGGGTTAGATAATCAACTCACCGGTGGTCCGTACTCTATTGGCCTCTCAAATTGATGAAATCTCTCAAAATGGTGATGGTGGTAGGGGTTCCATCTCCTCTATCTCCTCCAAGCTCCAATACTCCAAAGACAAGTGTGCAAATGAGGTGGAATTGGGCCCTAGGAGGCTTATATAGCTCATGTTGATGCAAGCGGCTGTGATACCTCAATGGACGTGTGGGGCATGTGAATGCTATTCCCACATAGTCTTCACGTCATTTTTCAATATCATTTTTAATAAAACTATCGAGCGATAAATTTTAAAAATCCAAATTTTTTTAAAAAAATTCAAATATTTAAAAAAAAAAATCAAAACAATTTTCATCTATATCTCTGTCCACTACCGAATATTGAATTGCTTTGTCCAATATAGCTCTATGAGTGGGTGAAATACACAAAATTTTGAATAATGATATGTGTGCCAGAGTTTTCTTAAGTTGCTCAACAACACTATAGGTCCCTATTGTTGGTGGATGATTTTGTGGTATTCCTTGTAAAGTTACCTTTGATCTATGAGTAAATACGGCACAGTCTTTGTCTCGGGGAGTTATGGTGATTGTAGCCACTGTATCATATGACTTACAGGTATTGTCGGTATCATATGCTGTGTTATCAAGATTTATGTTAAATCCCTCTTCATAGTCTTTATGTGTATGCTTGACATCCATGATGTGTTCTATGAGTTCATCTTCAAACCAACCTGAATGAGATGGTTGATCATGCCCCCAGTCTCTGAGACAAAGATTTCTATCATCACCATATTTTGGTGCCTCTGATATCATGCAAATTTGGTTATCATCTGTGTGAGTGTCTAGATATTGCTCATCTTGATCAAGTGTTTCTTGTGAATCATTGTTTACTATATGTCCTAAGCTAATGGCATGAATAGTGTAGTCGTATGAGACCTTTGTGTAGTTAGTTGTATTGTCTTGAGTACCTGATGTGGTAGCTTTCCCTTTGTCATGCTTAACAAATGGATCCTTAAAGATTGTATGATTCATGTTTGCTGAGGTTTTATTAGTATCGATTGTGATGTCACCTTGGTCTATCATATCTTGGACCAAGTTTTTCAATTTGTAGCAACTAGTTGTTTTGTGACCTTTAGTCTGATGATAATCACATAAATCATTATCATTCCACCATGTGGGTTTGAAAGGACCTGGTTCATATACTCTTATTTTTGGTAAAGTGATCATGTTTGTCTGTATTAACTTTTTGAGCGCTGACTCAATAGGTTCTCCTAGAGGTGTGTAATTCCTCCTTGGATCATTTACTCTAGGGTACCTTGTGTTCTTGTTTTGTGTTGTGTTTACATTTGTTGAAGTAAGGTTATTCTCTATACGTGGATTTGATGATTGATTCGTTCCCAAAGATAAAACCGGTTGAGTTCTATTTACTATTCTGGTGTCTACAATACCATCATTGGTCACATTTTTGTTTTTCGACCAAAACTTGGATTTGTCATTGTTGTTGGTGTTTGCATACTTAATAAGACCTTGTTCCACTAGTCCCTTCTCACATTTTAGAGCTTTTTCTGTGATTTGTTTGAATGTGGTTAAATATTGCATTTGTATCAAATATTTAATCTTGGGAATCAAGTTTAATGTGAACATATCCACTTGCTCTATTTCTGGGATAACTGTTTTGCACCTCCTATAGAGAGCCCTCCATCATTGTATGAAGGATGCAAATGTTTCATTCTCATATTTTTTAGCGGCACATAAGTCCATCAAAGTAACTAGGGTTTCAATGCTATGTGAGAGGTTTGCAATAAAATGTTTAGCTAATTCTCCCCGTGATGTGATGGTTGGTGGTAAATGTGAAAACCACTCTAAAGCCAAGACCCCCATACTTTTAGGAAATAGTCTCATTAAGTAAGTATCTTCAGTTGCAACCTCTATACATACCGTAAAAAACTCTCTGATGTGGTCTCTAGGATCACCATTCCCTCGATATCTGTCGAATTTAGGCATTTCAAAATATGGTGGGAAAGAAGACATGTATAATGTGTGATCGAAAGGATAAGGATGTAAGTCCTACATTGTGTAGCTCTTTTTATCATTACCAGTATGCATGGTCGTCATTTGTTGTTGCAAATTTTGTAATTGTTGTGTCAGAATATCTGTTTGGGTCAAAGGTACACCTTGTGTTTGTGTATGTCCCACAAAAGGATTCGTGGTTGCATAACTAGGAGGTTGTTGGAAGGTACCATGATTATAATTTTGTGTGTTGTATATTCCACTAGGTACCGTGAAATAAGTGATATGCGAACCTATGTTTGGTGGAGTTGTACTTGTTGTATTGGTAAGACCTAGATTTTCATTTTGGTGACTATATGTCAATCCTATAGAATAGGAAACCGGAGATTGGGTTGCACTTGTTTCTTGTATTTGAATAGGTGCTGAGACACTTGATATTATCAGTATGCTTTGTGTTGGTATACTAACATTTATCACTGAAGATGATGCACTTGTTTGAAAGTTTGCATTTGTATTGAGATTTCTTTGGATAGGTATGTTTTGAGGAAAACTGGAGGTCATTTCTTGCATTTGTGTTATGGGTAGTGTTTGACTGTTATCTTGACCTAAAATTTTTCCTAGTGGTAAGATCTTCATGACATCAAAATCTTCAAGTAGTTTCACCCCATTTTGTAATAACAACAAGAGATATTTGTCCCTATCACTATGTATAAGTGCATCTAAGATCATAAGGACATGTGGATCTTGTTGAGCTGACTCAATTTCTTCTTTTGTTAAATGTTGTTGTAATTCATTTAGGGGATACATTGCTTGAGAACCTGATTGTTGACTAGTTGATATGTCCATATTCCAAGTTGGGTTTACAAACTAGTCATTGTTTGGGTCCATTATACCTTTTGCCTTTTGTGACAGGCATTTACAACTACTATATGAGGGTGGTTTTATGCAAGACAATGACTAATGCTAGATTGTAGACATAGATATGAGGTATGCAAAACTAGACTAGACACTCTATTGGGGATTTTGATGCGAGACTTGTTGAGTATTTCTAGATTTCTGTAATGCAAGTTTTTCCATGTCTTCTCTTAGACGTTCTGCAAGAATTTCTCTATCAATCCTATGGGCAATTTTATACTTGATATTTATCTCGTACTCGACTCCTATATATTGAGGTACGTTTCTCCTTGAGTCCCAGGCTGAGTTCGCTAGACCTTCAATGATTTCTCGCTGACTGCCATTTGGGACTAGATTAGGTTGCTTGAAGGGGAGCAAACCATCACCTGGGAGACCCATTAAGACGCATGCTATAACTTTGTAGGATGATTATGTCAATGATGACGGACTAAGACAGACGTATATCAAATCTAGATGAAGACGTATATGAGGATGATAATGGGGATGATAATGAGGACTATGCAAGGACTAAGGGCCATAGTAAGGACCTAAATGAAGACCTATGCAAGGACTTAGGATGACAGTAAAGACGTAAGTGAAGACCTATGCAAGGACTTAGGATGATAGTAAGGACGTAAGTGAGGACTATGCAAAGACTTATGACGATAGTAAGGACGTAAGTGATGACTATGCAAAGACTTATGACGATAGTAATGACGTAAGTGATGACTATGCAAAGACTTATGATGATAGTAAGGACGTAAATGAGGACTATGCAAGGACTTCCTAGTGTCACAAGTGTATAAACCTTTGAGTTTTGACGTTTCAAAAATGGACTTTGTTTTTAGTAATTCTATGTATAGGACAAGTTTCGTGGTTTCTTCAAATCTGAGAACAATTATTTGAAGGTAAATATAGTTGACTAGACTTTTTTTTCAAACAATCTTAGAAAATTCAGAGATACGTAGGATAGGGCTTGAAATAGCCCAAAGGACTAACTCAATACTGGTCTGACACAACAATACGTAAAAAAGCACAAAATACAATCTTAGGTTGGAAAGTGGACATCATTCAATGAGGCCCTTAAAAAATACAGAGACAAAATGAATAGATAGAGAGTCTAACAGCACTGGCTCCACTCCACAGCACACACTTCTTGGGCATGCCAGTCTGTCTTACCCTAAAGATCCAAAGATCTTATAGTCTAGGGATTCTTGTATCATAGTGTAAGGTACATGAAGGGTATCTATGGGGTACGATCCACACTCCCAGAATCACTGGATGTAGGGTTTTGGGCTACTAAGTTGGTTCTTATTGTAGGGTTTCGAGGGGTCCCGATCCAATGACAGATTCTTAGAGTAAGCCACTTAAGACTTTAGTTGAGCTTATCGGTGTAGGGAAGGCCCCCACATACGTCGAATTCACTCAACATTCTAGCTGCCTGACCAGTATATTTATATAGCAGCTCGAAAAACTCGCTCGAGCGTACGCTGGGAGAGATGATATCCCCAAGGCATCGCAATTCAAATTACCTTTGTGGGGTGATAAAATCACCAATCAAAGATACCCCTCATTACATGGAATAAAATAAAATTGGATGTCTTTGTCACCTCCTTCCTTTCTCCCAAGACCCCAAAGGCGGGTGGAAAGTTAGTTAATGCAACAGTAGGTCCACCCCAAACACGATAAAAATTCTTTACCTTAAGAAAATGAAATATGATTTAATCTAATGCAACCTGATTCACGTTCATTTTATAAGCCAAATTGAGGTGTTGAATACGCATGTGCATGTCCATTTTAAACACCAAATTGAAATATGAAGGCATGCATGTCAATTTTAACCGTCGTTGATTTTAAGCCCAAATCAAAGTGTTATACATGCGTGCCAATTTTAACCAATGTTAATCTTAAGCACCAACAGATGAAGTGTGATATTTTGCATGCATGTCCATTTTAACCAATGTTAATTTTAAGCACCAAAAGACGAAGTGTGAGATTATGAGTGCAATTGATCTAATACTAATCCGATCCTTTCTGTAAATTTGCCACAGGCTACAAACAACTGATTAGCAGTAAAATCAAATCAAAAAACTGACAGAAACGAATGCGTGACAATATCTGCGTGATTGCGTGACTCTGACAAAGCCAATGCGTGAACATAACAGAGCGAATGCGTGATCCTGACAGATCGAATGCGTGACACCAAAAAATTGATTGTGTAATCTAAATAGGACGATTGTGTGACAGGCAAGCAGATAACACAAAAAAATAAAAAATTAAACTAAACCCAATTAGAAACTTGCAAAACCAATTGTGAGGCCCTAGCTAAATCTCTCATCATCCATTCAATATTAATTAGATCATATTTAACTTGATATGAGAGAAATAAGTTGTTGTATGTATCAAAGGCTGGTTGATTTTCCCAATCTTGTATCTACTTTTCTGCTTGGAGAACCCTTTGATAGCATTTGGCCTATCTTCTTTGTTCCTTTGTCCTTCTAACACCTGAAATCCTGAATTGTACCTTTCGTGCCATAAACTGTTATAATTAAATCATGTAATATAAATAATCCGTTTCCAGATTTACTCAATTTTAGACAGAATTAAATAGATCAGAGAACAAAAAGGATATGAGAATAGAAACAATCAAACAACAATTTTCCCTGCGAATGCGTGATAATTACAGAGCAATTGCATAACAAAGAAATGTCAATTCCGTGACGATGTAAGGGAGATTGCGTGATGGGTTCTGCACGAATGTGTAACCCTATCTAGTCGATTGCGTGGCCCTATCTATACGATTGCGTGATGATGTAAGTTTGATTGCATGACGAAGGGGTCTGTCTTGAAATCTATGCAAAACCTACAAAAAAGGAAAAAATCCGTACGATCTGCAAAAACAACACAAAAAATAGAGAAGGTTAATTAGCTGTTATTTCACGTTGGATTTACCAAAATGTAGCATGCTCAAATACACCATTGCTACATAGGAAATAATGACGATCACGAATCCTTAACTATCTAAGCAATTCAAACATAAAACCAATGAAATAGATGAAAAATGAAACTAAATTAAGCAATATGAAACTCCCTATTATGCATCATAGCTTCCATTGTTCTTCTTCTCTCTGTGGTATGATGGCTCTCAGATATTGCACTGACAACCTGCAATTGACACAAAGATTTGAAGTTCGTGATCTAGAGGAATTGTGAGGATTGAATGCTCAATTTATAGATTTTTGGATGAGATTGATTGAAAGGTGGAACGGATTGATCAAGAGGTGGAACTCGGGTGAGCTCACATGCTGATTGATAGTCCAACTGCTGACTTGGAGGTGAAACAGAATAGATTGAATAGATTAATTGAGACAACTACTTGAAAAAAAGCTAACTAAAAGAAGAAAAAGAATGATTGGAGGAAATAAAGAAGACGACAAAGAGAACTAGAAGATGGAAATAGAGATTGGAGAGATACATGATTTAATTAATTAATTGATTGAATTAATTAATTTAGCATGTGCTTGCACTCTGACTTAGATTTTCAAATTTAATCTTTGCATGATATTTATTCAAATAATTGAATTCATTTAATTCAATTTAGTATTTGAATATATTTAGAACTTGACTTTGATTTTGAATTTGATTTTTGAAATCATGCACATGTGACTAGAAGAATTAATTAATTAATTAATTTATTAAAAGAAACTATTTAATTATGCTAGAAATGGACTTTAATTAAATAATAAAGATTATTTAATTTAAGGATTAAATTATAATTAATTAAAAAATTAATATTTAATTAATATTTAGAAAAGGGTTAAATAATTAGTTAATTAGAGAGATAGAAATTGAATATTTAAATAATAAAGATTATTTAAATTAGGAAATTAATCAGAATTAATTAAATAATTAATATTTAATTAATATTTAGAAAATGATTAAAATGATTAAATAATGATAGAATAGGAAATAGAATAATTAGTAAGATGATGAGGAAATATGAAATTAGAAGAATAAGATTAATTAATTAAATTAAATAATTAAAGAATTATTTAATCAATTAGAGGAATAACTAGTACGTGATCAATGAGACATTTTTAGGTGTCTACACCTCATATCAAAATTCACTTAACAAGCTTTATATCAAGACTCATATTATCGAAAATCAAATACCATTTTAAAATGATCAAGTTCCATATTGAAAACCAATTTAAAAAACCCAATCAATCCAAACTCATATCATAGACCAATCAGGAAATCAAATCAGTCCCATATTGAACACAGTTCCATATCAAATCAGATCCATATCGAACACAGATCCATATCGACAAACGATCCATACCAACAAAATGACCCATATCGAAAAACAATTGAGTCATATCAACAGAAGTCCCATAACGTCTTTGGCCCAATATCAAAAATTGATCCACATCAACCAACACCAAACAATCCATATCAAAAACTTGACCCATATGGAATAATGATGAGTTGACCCATAAATGATGAGCAACAAAAGACTCATATCGAACATTGACCCATATCGCAATCAGGACCCATATCAACTTTGACTCATATCTCAATCATGACTCTTATCGAAATAGGACTCATATCAACTAACCTCATATTGATAAAATGACCCATATCGACCTTGAGCCATAACGACCTTGAACCATATTGACTTGACGGACTTGATTCACACCAACAATTTGAACCTTATCAACATGACTCATATTGATGACTGACTCATACTGGCCCATGACACAAAAATCATCCAAACACCATCCCATCGACATAATCGACTCAACTAACACATTGACGGGGTGTAAAACTTCATAACGAACCTAAAAATCCAAATTAAACCTATCAAAATTTTCTTTAAATTAAAAAATTTCTCCCTGTCTCATATGCGCTAAAATAGTAGTTAAATGCGCAATTTCATATGCGCGAACAGAATCATCATATGCGCTATAAAACCATTCATAATGCACTACACTATTTCACAGATACGCTAAAATCAACATCATATGCACTATTGTGCAAATCAAATGCGCTATCTAAAAAAACCTATGCGCAATGACAATACTCATATTTGCAAAAAGAAATATTGCATGTGCTAAAAGAAAAATTATATGTGCAAAAAGAAGTGAAAAAATAAAAAACACGAAAAAACCCTAACCTAGAGCAAAAAATTTAAAAACTTGCAAAAACGCCTAAAATCTAAGCTAAAAACTCACAAAGCGGGTTAGATAATCAACTCATTGGTGGTCTATACTCTGTTGGCCTCTCAAATTGGCGAACTTGCTAAAAATGGTGATGGTGGTAGGGGGTGCCATCTCCTCTCTCTCCTCCAAGCTCCAATACTCCAAAGACAAGTGTGCAATTGAGGTGGAAATGGGCCCTAAGAGGCTTATATAGTCCATGTTGACGCAGGCGGCTGTGATACCTCGGTGGACATGTGGGGCATGTACATGGTATCCCCACATAGTCTTCACCCCATTTTTCAATATCATTTTTAATAAATCTATCGGGTGATAAATTTTAAAAATCCAAAAAAATCAAAACAATTTTTAAATCCAAAAAATTCAACAATCGCACAAAATTCCAAACATTGTCGTACTTCGTGTCGTCCCCTTGAAACAACACAATTTTTTTCAATTTATCGCCCAATGGGGCAATATCATATCATCATATCAACATTTCCATATCGGCTTCATCATCAGTCTCATATTGATATCGGTTTCATATCAGCATATCCTATCAAAATCATTTTTCATATCTAGGGCATCATATCAACAATTTTGGGCAAAAACATCATATCGAAAAATTTTGATGACAAAATTGAGCGTTTTTCTTTGAATCAACATGTGGCCATACGTCGACTCAAAGAGGGGAAAAATGTAGACACCTAAAAGTTGTGCAACAAATTAAGTGAATTTTATTCATTTAATTATCTCTAATTCTTCCAATTAATTAAACCAAGATTTAATTGATAATCCTATTCTTCTATTTTGACCATTAATCAAATTAAAGATTTGATTAATATTTCCCTTCTTCTATCCTAGCCATTTAATTAAATTTACATTTAATTTAAATTCCCCTTTCCCATTTTAATTAAATCTACATTTAATTAAAATCCTCTTTGTATTTATATAAATCCAGATTTATTTATAAATCCCTCCACTTGCAAAATTAAATTTCACATTTAAATAAATAAATATTTATTTAAATCTATCAAATGCAAGTTGCATCCAAAATTGAAATAAATTAATTTTATTTTAATTAAATCCTATTATCCTCCATCCACTTGCAAAATCCTACATCTTCCACTTGCATCTCCTTAATCATTCTTCTAGAAGCCTTCTAATCCTATCTTAATCATCTCTAGTCTCCTAATCATGTCCTTTCCTAAATTTGAGGAGGTCACTTCTCAAATTTGGAAGAAAGTCTTCTAAATGTATTAAAGGCTTCATTTCTTCAACAAGTTAACTCATTGAGTTCCCCCAAATTTGGAAGGACTCTTACAAATTTGTCCCCAAAGTCTTCCAAATGATTAATGGTTAACTCAACCCTCCCCTCATGGTTAGAGACTTTCTCTCTAACTTAACCCTCATCTAACCCAAGGGTCTCATCAAGCACTCATGGCTTTAACCTTGGTTATCCTATTAACCCTTGCACAAGAGTTTACCCTCTGGGTAAAAACTTTATCCAATGGATGACCCTAACCAACCACAACCTTACCTCCTAAGGTAACCTTCATGTCTCCTCAGGCATTTAATGTCTCTTGCATCTCCTCTCAAGCCATCTCAAGGAGACATTTGTCAACTTGGGATTGGATTGAATCCCTCACATGAATTGATAACTTTCAATCCTATCCCTTGTTGAGATTATTCAATCTCAACCATCCCTTGCCCTATTTTCCTTATAAATAGAGCTCTCATTCTTCATTCTCCATATCAAGTTTTAATGCATCTACATTATCGTCTCATAACATTAAGAATCTTGCCTCTCTTTAATAGAATAGCATTTTAGATCATTTTGATAGCATTATAATCTTAGATATGTCATGTTAATCTCATATCATGTTAGCTTCATCTTAGTATCATTTTCATGCTAGTTTAGCTTTGTATCAATCTCCTCATTTTACACCATATCACTATCTAGTTTCATATCTCAATCATTCATTGGGATCATAGTTGCATCCATTTTGATATTAAAATCCTCTAAATCTCGTTCTCTAGGTTGTCATCCAAGAGATCAAGTGCTCTTCCAAGTGAGGGCCACCTTGAATCTTGAGGATCTTTAGAGATAAAGGAGCATGGAACGATTTTAAAGAGTTTTGATTCATTAACTTGCTTTGTTTGGATTTCTATCTCTAATGCAATGTTTCATGTGTGTGTTTGAACTATTCTTCTCTCTTGCAGGTTGATCCCACATTTCCAGCATACACCTTGTATTATTCATATTTCCAACCCAACAAAAATTGATAAATTCCAATGTACCAATTATTTTTCTCAAAATATATTTTTTGGCAATAAATAAAATACTTTGAAGTGTCATTAAGATTTAAAAACAAAAAATAGTTTTAAACTCTAAATGATATCAAGCTAGAAGATATTATGAAAAACAAAAATAATTTTAAACTCTAAGTGATATTGAGCAAGAATATTATGACACCTTTCAAAATCACATGAAAAATACTAATTATAATTATGAATGATTTATTTTGATATGATGAAGATGATTACTCTTTTATATATTGAATTAAACAAAATGTGATTACAAGAAAAGAAAATAGCAATTCAAGAAATGAAAAGAAAAAAATTACAATACCAAACAGCTGAAACCACCACACAAAGATTCTTACATCTAAGTTATATAATAATTACTTCTATATCCAGAGGATGGATTCTTACATCAGAAATATATAATATTCGTTTCCATATAATAAAGATGCTCCTTGCATCATCTCATAATCGTCCAAATCCTCTTCGTTTCTCTATACCATGGATGAAGATATTTCTAGATTGATGGGTAGATTAGGAGTCTTCGTGGACTCTATACCACGGATGAATATTCTTCGGAGGAAGATGACAATGGTACTTCACGCGGTGGGGAGGAGTTGAAAGGTAATGGAGGATTGCTTACATCATCACCGTTTCCTTCCAGCATTTGTACCACCCTGCTCATTGATGGTCGGTCATTGGAATTGTATTGAATACACCAAAGTCCTACTTTCGTCATTCTCCTCACCTTCTCTTCATCTTCCACTTCCATGTCGCATCGACCTTTTTCTCTCAACCTCTTTTCCAACTCCCCACTTTCTATCAATTTGAACGCCCATTCCGGAAAATAAAGTTGACTCGAATGGCTCACCTGCAACTCAATGTTCTTCCTCCTTCCCGCTATCTCCATTAATAGCATTCCAAAACTGTAAACATCTGATTTGTCTGTTACACCTCCCAAATTTATATTCCACACCTCTGGCGCAACATATCCTGGCGTCCCTCTGGTTGCCGTAATTGATACGTGGTCGTCTCCCTTCCCATACAGTTTAGCGAGACCAAAATCAGCTACTTTGGGCGTGAAATCTGCATCCAGTAAAATATTGTGAGGCTTAATGTCAAAATGAATGATGCGCCTGTTACAATCTTGGTGCAAATACGCAATTCCGCGCGCAGCGCCCAAAGCAATTGAATACAATTGCTCCCAACTGAGCTTCTGTTCTTGTTCTTTTCCTTGAAATAGAAACTTCTCTAGGGATCCATTGGCCATGTACTCATATACAAGTGCGCTTCTGAAACCTTCAAAACAATAACCCATGAGGCGAACCAAGTGAACGTGATGAATGGTTCCCAGAGTTGCAACCTCATTCATGAACTGGCTCTCACTCTGTCTCGACTGATCCAAAAGTTTTACAGCCACAAAAAAACCGCTCGGGAGCTTTCCTTTATAAACCATGCCGAATCCTCCTTCCCCAAGTTTATCTGAAAAGTCGTTAGTGATCTTCTTTAGCTGAGAGAATGAATATCTGGTCGGCATTTCATGAATATAACTTTGGAGAAAATTCTCCACTTTCCCAATAGACCCTGAATTCATCGGTTCGCTTGCAACACAACTTTGGATCCATCTAAAGTAGGATGACCTCTTTCGATAAACAACAATAAGAAATAGTGCTACTATCACTATGAAAGCACTTGCCCCAATGGCTATTCCTGGAATTCATGTGTAGTATCATAGATTAGTGACTCCACCATACAAGAAAATTAGAAGAATGTTTAAAACTCACACAAAAAGGTTCCTTAGTATTTACCTGTTATATCTCTGCCTTTTTTAGTTCTGACTGTTATAGCTCGATAAATTGATCTCTCGACTGTTTAAATTTGGTAAATGCTAATCAGATGCGAATATAATTTTTTTTGAACTAAACTGAGATAATCCAATTTCGTATTTTATATTTTCGAATTGCAAGGCAATTAAACTTAATGGGTGCTTAGAAGAAAATATAGAGAGATTTGAACCAAATTATACCTGATGAACATGTGGTTTGATGGGGTGCATCCTCGCAAAAGCAAAGGAACTGGTTTAAATCGGAAATATTAAACCCACACAGACCACCGCTTGAAACGCAACTCTTACATTTCTGGTCTTGTTCCTCTGCAATATTCCAATGGGTTGATGCCTCTTCAACAGTTACCGATTTAAAATAACATCCTGGAACCTCAAGGCCAGGTAGTAGAGCTACACATTGCAAACCACACACAAGAACTTGTAGACTGATGTTATGTCGTTGGATTTGATCGAAGAGACCCCCGTCTTGGATTGCATCTTCGTTGAGATTATATGAAAATGAACAATTTTGGAAACTCGTGTCCTCAGTAATTGTTGAAGTCTGATTATCTGGAAAAAAGTTTAAGATTGTGTACCTCTGGTTTCCAATTTCGATTACCAAATGTCCCTTATCTTCACAGTCGACTTGTAAGTCTGGCAGACCACATCCACTTTCCCTTAAACCAAAAGGATATGGGATTTTTATACCGCCACATGTTTGATTGCTTTCGCAGTTTGTATAACTGACGTCTGCGCATAGCGAACAAGGGAGTAAAAGGGTATAGAGAATGAAGGCATAAAGGAGATTAAAACGAGACATTGGCTGATGGAGGGGCGATTTTATTGAAGTAAAAAGGGACAGTATTGCAGCTACGGGCATTCCTCGTTTATCAGAGAAGGCGAATCCTGAGGCATCTCATTAGAATGAGATCAAGGTAGCATTTGAATGATTCGATTATCTGGTCAAGACCAATTACGTGGTCAATACGCTCCGTGACAACTTTTTCTTCTCACAACTCCCAAATTCAAGATGATTAAGACATTAAATGGGATCAATTATTATATTCAATTGCTTTAGGCGCACTTAATTATGAAGAACCGTGTTTATCAGTTTGAGCTGTAGACTAAATAAAAAGGCATAAGGACAAACTTCAATATATGTACAAAACATCAAGCTTAAATTGGAGGGAACAGGTTGACCGGGTCTATGATATGTGGTGCTTTGTCATTAAAGTTGTTTCTTACTTTAATTCGAGCCATAGCTTCACTAGTCTAATTCCAAGTCACCACAGAAATACATTTTGTTATAAACTTTACACCAATTTCAATTTTTGAGATTTGCTTTGATATCGTTTGATTTATATTATTACTAGTTTAGTCGAGTAATTGATCAATAATAAAATGTAAATACTGAAATTATCTGTGATTTTTAAAAAATTGTTAGTAAAAAAGAATTTGAGTTATTATTCTCTTATTTGATTCAATTAATATTTTTTTAGTATAGAATGTTAAACAATTTTGAAACTTAAATATAGAATTAAAAATAAATAACAAGATAATCTCAAAATTTATATCTTAGAAAATCTTATAAGAGGAAAAAATTACGAGTAGCAATAATTGTTCATCTACCAAATATATTAATAAAATCAAAACAAGTACATAGAGAATATATAACTTATAACTAGTCTAAGTGTGCTTACTATCAAGTCTCAAATATCTTCTACAATGAAATTCTCATCAATTTGATTAGCACAATACTCACAAAAGCCACCATTAATTTGAAGAGGCCTTTGGGCCTCTATTTCTTTTTCAAAAAAACTATACACTGGATTTTTTTCTTTTTGTTTTTTAAGACTACATCTAAATAGCATAGATGGGATGATCATATGGTCCATTGGAATTATTTTATTCTTAAATGTTTTGAAGTTGGATTCTAACTTCTTCTTTTTTATATTAGATATAAGAATAAAACAATTGCATCAACATTTTTGACCCAACGTATTAGAGACTACATAACAAGGAGCCTAACAGACTACCAAATTACTAGATTAATAGATTTGTAGATAGAATATAAATTGATCACCTACCAAACTAATTTATAATAAGCCATATAGTTCAAAATAACCAACATAAATAGTGACCCATAGGCAAAAAGGGCCCTATACATCAATAAAAGAACACAAAATGGGTCATTTACATTTTTACTTATGGCCCATACATTTGAGATCATATATAAAATGAATGTTGTATCTATACAAAACATGTATAGGATAAGCTATTGTACAACTAGTCTTCAACCCATGTTGTCCACCCTTGGGGACCTTCCATCTAGATGATGTTCCTATTCTAGTTCACCATCCCCACTGCAGCTAACTGTTATGATTGATATTGCCTCCCCACCTTCTTGCCTTCATTGATATCATTCACAAAAGCCTCCAAAGCTTTAACAAATAGCGATCTTGCTATTGAACTTGGGCCATGTGTAACCATGCGAAACCTCTGAGAGATAAACTCTTGTAGTGCCATCTTCAATGAACCTCTCAAACTTTTTTTTTGAAAGCCTCATGAGAATAGTGAACTTTAATTCAACATTATAAGCAATGAGTCTTCTTAGAGACTTAGTAAGTAGCCTACCCATCCCCTGAAATTTCTCCTCATTCCTAATGGTCTAAATAACCCATAAAATCTGACATGATAAAAGAGATCAAAATAGATTGTTATCCTTTTTAATGCCATTAATGAAACCAAAGACAACATCAGAATAAGAAAATTTATCTTAAAAGTTAATCCCAAATATGTTCCATTTTTCATTAGCCACAACATAATCAAAGTTTAGATATGCATAATGGATTAATTAACTCTGCAAATACTACAAACATCATTAGCCTGCTGATTAGTTTTAATAGGTAATCTATGAAAGTTAAACAACCATTTAAATCCTTTCTTTTTTGGGCATGATATTATAGCGCCATAGTAAGGAAAACACTTTATGTCAATATTCATCACTATGGTTTAGATTCCACACAGTGTTGATGTGAGCAATCAGATCCTTACAACAAAGAACTTCATAAACCACCTTTTTCTTGGTGTTAATTATTCGAGCACCATCTATCAATGTGAATAGTTTGAATCTATCTTCCACAATAGACTAGTGCTTGGGGAGCTACAATTTACTACAGGGTTTGCTTAAGATAAAATAGGTTCTCTAGTTGGATGAACGCAAGCGATATTTTTGACTGAGAACATTCCAATAGATTAGTTGCCCATTAACAATAATAACATTGAAGCAAAAAATACTATTAATATTACTTTTAGCATAACATCCTTGAATAAGGGCAAGGGCCTACCTTTGTGGAATAAATTCCACCAGTTGGACCTCTCACTGCAAAGGGTGTTATCATCATTGAGGATTCTATTATTATAAATTAGGTTTCTAAATAACTCCCATGCCTTCCATATTACCTTGAAAACATTATAACCACCTAGGGAGATAGGGAAACTACTAGCAAGAAGGTCAGTAAATGGGAGCAACTTCTAGGCCTTCCAGCCTATTTAGGAACAATAATCTTAATAGTATTTCTAATAAGGACCTTCCATCGTTCATTTCCCTCCAATGCATGAAAGATCCATTTGGATGCTAATGCAATCCCTTGTATCTTAAGATCCTTTAGACCCAAGATGCCCATCTTTTTGCTAAGACAACACCATTTCCATTTGACCGAATGCCACTTCTTGTTGCCTCTACCATTGGACTAAAGGAAGTTTTTGATTACTTTTTGAATATCAATGATTTTCTAATTGTTGAACATCCACATAAAGGCATAGTAGAGAATATAGGAGGAGAGAATCTTTTGGTAGACCTGCATTCTGCTAGTCATGGACAAGTACTACCTATTCCATCTAGCCAACTTATTCTCAATCTTCTCTATGATCCATAGCCACATTTTCTTCAAACATGGGTTGACCGCAAAAGGTATACCCGAATATATAACTTGTTTAGAAGGGCACCCCATTAAAATTTATACTTACAAACCCATGTGGGGGATATCCACCCATTCAAGAAGGATGGATTTGATAGAAGAAACCTTGGCTCTAGAGGCTTCACAAAACAAATCAAGTTTCAACATCAAGAACTCCATGTTTACCTCTTCAAGTTATAGGAATAGACTCGAGTCATCAACACACTGAATATTATTATGTGCTCCTTGTTAGGTGAAGTAATTCCCTTGATCTTATGGGAGAAGGAGGATTCCTACTTAAAAGGATAAAACATAACATCAGATGCTATAACAAACATGGAAGGGGCCAAAGGGAACCCTTGCCTAATGGATCTTTCCATCTTAAAAGTTTGAGTCTATGATCCATTGACCTCAACTTGAGCAGACGCATCATTAAGAAAAATCTGGACCATCTAACAACACTCTTTTCCCTAACCCAAATTCTTCCAACATCATGATGAGGAGACTCCATTCAATCAGATCATTTGCCTTCTCAAAATCAATTAGAAACATGCAGGAACCATCTTAGTTGTTATATTTAGCTCAGTTCATTGCCTCCCAACTAGTGATGAGATTCTCAAGAATGTATCTACCCTGAATGAAACTAGTCTAAGTATTTCTCACAAAGTTGGGTAATATATCTACTAATTTGAGCACAATAATCTTAGCTAGGTGTTTATCTAATACATTTAGGGGAGTAATAGGCCTCTAGTTTTTTGTGAGAGAATTTTCCCCATCTTTGGGGAGTAATTCAATCACTCCTTTATTAATATTGGTTCCCAAAGGACCCTTGTTCAAAGCTTCCTCATAAACCTGGAGTTGGTCCAAACTTATCAAATCCTTAGCATTTTTATAAAACTCAATAGGTAAGCTATCTAGACTAGGGGCCTTGTTGAGAGTGTTGGTGGCCTTGAGAACTACTTCAATAGAAAATGGTTTCTTGAGCACATTAACCTCCCCCTCCAAAAAATTTCTTGGGATGAGGGTTTTGCATTTGTCTCTTGCAGATTGGCTAGAGGGAGAGTTCTCTTTAGAAGAGAAAAAAAATTGGTAGCAAAGAAGGAATGCTTATTTAATGTCATTCTTGTCCACCAATTCTTTGCCTTCATCCTAGATTCTATCTATCCTTTATTTGAACTCCTTATGTCTTAGAATATTAAAAAGGAACTTAGAGCCCTTATCACCCTACTCAAGCCAGTTGATTCTAGCCGTCATATTGATACCCCAAATATTTTTATTTTAAATGCCTCTTAGATAATATTTGGTATGAGACAACAATTGAACTAATTCAAGGTTGGTAAGATCTAATTGGGTCTGAGATTCTAAAGATATCAAGTTATCTACCAACTCCCTTTCCAACTTCTTGTCATCCTTAGCCTTTTTCTTTCCCACTATTTGCAATAGGATCTTCTAGCTATTAATATTCTTATTCTATTTTTCAATGGCAGAGGGAGTGTGGTTGTCCCATCTGTTAATTTGTCTAATCATATAGATAGCACATCTCACATCTTGATCCTTCAAAAGTCTAGCATTGAGAATAAAGCTATCATTTCTCTTATTAGGAGAGCCAACATTAATATAAGTGTAATATGAGCATTGGTAAGATGGTGATTTGAAAAGGTGTATGGGCATACTTTAACAGTGGACTCATCATTTGCTTGTTTCAAGGAGAAAAAATCTTTATTAGGATAAAATTTATCCAACCTGCAATATATTCTCCTCCTCTCTAGAAATTGTACCAAGTGTACCAAATGGAGTTATAATTGTTCTTCTTTCCTTCAAGGGATCAATGAGTTTGAGTTTCTCCTTCATCCTAGTCCAATATAGCTTTTCCCCACTTGTCCATTCAAGATCCAAATCTCTTGACTTAACCTCCTGATTCTCAATCATATTGAAGTCCTCTCCAAATAACCAAGGGATGTCCGAGAGAGTGCTCAACCAATTCTATAAGTCAATTCTCTCTCTGTATTCATTAGAGGTGTAGAGGGAGCAGACTCCAACCTTAATGTATTGGATGCTAACTATGATCCACAACCTTGTTGCATGGGGAACAACCCTTATCTACCACCTTATTAGCCCACTTGCCTCCCAATAGAATGACAAATCCTCCTTTTCTTTTATCATTATTGATAGATAATAGGGGAGCATCTTTCCAGCCATATGAAAGGTTCACATCCAATATGATTTTGGTAGCTTTTAACTTCCTGGAGAAGCATGAAGTCAATATGCTTGTGCTAGTTCAAAAACCTTCAGACTTGTCTGGAGATTTTAATCCCCTAACATTCCAAGATATACATTTCAAGTCCATGAGATACATTTATTGAATGATGTCCATAACAACCTTGAAGCTGTTAAAGCATTTAGGGACAATTGTATTGAATACACCACACTCCTACTTTTGCCAATCTTCTTACCTTATCTGAGTCATCTCCCACTTCAATATCATCTTTACCTATTTCTCTCAACCTCTTTTCCAATTCCCCACTCTCCATCAATTTGAACGCCCAAGCTAGTAGTAAAGATTGACCCACTAAAATATCTACTTAGAAAAGCCACTCTCACAGGGAGGTTAGTTAAATGGGTCATGATCCTAAGTGAGTTCGACATTCAATACACAGAAGGATGGGCCATCAAAGTACAAGCAATTACAGATCAATTGGAAGAAGCACCTTTACTAGACAAAAACCCACTACAAGTGGAATTTCCAGATATAGATGTGCTCACCATCACACCCAAGAAATGGACCCTATACTTTGATTGATCCTATACCCAACATAGATCAGGTGTCGACATCTTGTTCGTCAGTTTGGAGGGACACACAATTTCAAGATCCTACAGATTGATGTTCTCTTGAACCAATAACATTGCCGAGTATGAAGCCCTGGTCACTAGCATCCAAATAGCTGTGGAATGGAGAATCACATAATTGAAATTTTATGGAGACTCTCAATTAATCATCAATCAGGTCAACGATGATTATCAAACAAAGGATGACAAGTTGATGCCCTACAAGAGAATAATGGACAATTTTAAGAAGTATTTTGTGGACATCACCTTTGAACAGATTCCAAGGTCAGACAATAGAGCTACTAATGCAATGGCCACTATCACCTCGCTCTTATAAATCCTAGATAAACAAAGTCATTAAATGAATTTCTAGTGGAGCAATTATTCTCCCCAGCTTATAACAATTCAGAATCCCAAGTTATTTGTGCCCTAATTGGTTTTGATTCTCCTCTATGCGAGAAAATATACACCTATCTCAAATACAATACCCTCCTACCTGACCTATCTCACAACCAAAAATGAAGCTTTATCCGACAAGCAGCCCGCTACACCTTAACCACTGACACACTTTATCCCGAAGCATGAGAACTCCTCGATGGACCTATATCAACACAAGTATATCATCCTATCAGATGCATCTATTATACACAATCAAATAATCAATAATTCATGTGATGACAGTCACACAATCAACCAATATCTGTTCAATCAATCATCCAATCAATCAATCATGCATCATATCGAAATTCACTCAACAAGCTTCATATCAGGACTCATATCAAAAATAAAATACCATTTTAAAATGATCAAGTTCCATATCAAAAACCAATCTCAAAAACCCAATCAATCAAGTTTCAATCAATCCAGCCTCATATCACAGATCAATCAAGAAATTAAATCAGTCCCATATCGAACATAGTCCCATATCAAATCAAATCCATATCGAAAACATATCCATATTGACAAACAATCCATATCAACAAAATGAATCATATCAAAAAATAATTGACCCATATCGACACAATTCCCATAACGACTTTGGTCCAATATAAAAAATTGATCCACATCGACCAACACCTAACAATCCATATCAAAAACTTGACCCATATCGAATAACGACAAGTTGACCCATAAAGATAAATTGACCCATAAAAGATGAGTGACAAAAGACTCATATCAAACATTGACCCATATCGAAATCATGACCCATATCAACTTTAACTCATATCGCAATCACAACTCTTATCAAAATCAGGACTCATATCGATAAAATGACCCATATCGACCTTGAACCATATTGAATTTGACCAACTTAATTCACACCAACAATTTCAACCATATCAACATGACTCATATCGATGACTGACTCATACTAGCCCATAACATGAAAATCACCCAAACACTATCCCATCAACACAATCAACTCAATTGACACATTGACAGGGTGTAAAACTTCATAAAGAACCTAAAAATCCAAATTACACTTGTCAAAAATTTCTTTAAATTCAAAAAATTGCTCTTTCTCTCATATGCGCTAAAATAATAGTTAAATGTGCAATTTCATATGCATTATTTAATCTATCATATGTGCTATAAAAAAATTCATAATGCGCTACACTGTTTCACAGATGCACTAAAATCAACATCATATGCGCTATTGTGCAAATCAAATGTGCTATCTAAGAAAACCTATGCAGACAATTAAAATTCAAATGCACGACGACAATACTCATATGCACGAAAAGAAACATCACATGTGCTAAAAGAAAAATCATATGCGCAAAAAGAAGTGAAAAAATTAAAAACGCGGAAAACGCTAACCTAGAGTGAAAAATTTAAAAACTTGCCAAAACACCTAAAATCTAAGCTAAAAATTCACAAAGCGGGTTAGATAATCAACTCACCGGTGGTCCGTACTCTATTGGCCTCTCAAATTGATGAAATCTCTCAAAATGGTGATGGTGGTAGGGGTTCCATCTCCTCTATCTCCTCCAAGCTCCAATACTCCAAAGACAAGTGTGCAAATGAGGTGGAATTGGGCCCTAGGAGGCTTATATAGCTCATGTTGATGCAAGCGGCTGTGATACCTCAATGGACGTGTGGGGCATGTGAATGCTATTCCCACATAGTCTTCACGTCATTTTTCAATATCATTTTTAATAAAACTATCGAGCGATAAATTTTAAAAATCCAAATTTTTTTAAAAAAAATCAAATATTTAAAAAAAAAAATCAAAACAATTTTCATCTATATCTCTGTCCACTACCGAATATTGAATTGCTTTGTCCAATATAGCTCTAGGAGTGGGTGAAATACACAAAATTTTGAATAATGATATGTGTGCCAGAGTTTTCTTAAGTTGCTCAACAACACTATAGGTCCCTATTGTTGGTGGATGATTTTGTGGTATTCCTTGTAAAGTTACCTTTGATCTATGAGTAACTACGGCACAGTCTTTGTGTCGGGGAGTTATGGTGATTGTAGCCACTGTATCATATGACTTACAGGTATTGTCGGTATCATATGCTGTGTTATCAAGATTTATGTTAAATCCCTCTTCATAGTCTTTATGTGTATGCTTGACATCCATGATGTGTTCTATGAGTTCATCTTCAAACCAACCTGAATGAGATGGTTGATCATGCCCCCAGTCTCTGAGACAAAGATTTCTATCATCACCATATTTTGGTGCCTCTGATATCATGCAAATTTGGTTATCATCTGTGTGAGTGTCTAGATATTGCTCATCTTGATCAAGTGTTTCTTGTGAATCATTGTTTACTATATGTCCTAAGCTAATGGCATGAATAGTGTAGTCGTATGAGACCTTTGTGTAGTTAGTTGTATTGTCTTGAGTACCTGATGTGGTAGCTTTCCCTTTGTCATGCTTAACAAATGGATCCTTAAAGATTGTATGATTCATGTTTGCTGAGGTTTTATTAGTATCGATTGTGATGTCACCTTGGTCTATCATATCTTGGACCAAGTTTTTCAATTTGTAGCAACTAGTTGTTTTGTGACCTTTAGTCTGATGATAATCACATAAATCATTATCATTCCACCATGTGGGTTTGAAAGGACCTGGTTCATATACTCTTATTTTTGGTAAAGTGATCATGTTTGTCTGTATTAACTTTTTGAGCGCTGACTCAATAGGTTCTCCTAGAGGTGTGTAATTCCTCCTTGGATCATTTACTCTAGGGTACCTTGTGTTCTTGTTTTGTGTTGTGTTTACATTTGTTGAAGTAAGGTTATTCTCTATACGTGGATTTGATGATTGATTCGTTCCCAAAGATAAAACCGGTTGAGTTCTATTTACTATTCTGGTGTCTACAATACCATCATTGGTCACATTTTTGTTTTTCGACCAAAACTTGGATTTGTCATTGTTGTTGGTGTTTGCATACTTAATAAGACCTTGTTCCACTAGTCCCTTCTCACATTTTAGAGCTTTTTCTGTGATTTGTTTGAATGTGGTTAAATATTGCATTTGTATCAAATATTTAATCTTGGGAATCAAGTTTAATGTGAACATATCCACTTGCTCTATTTCTGGGATAACTGTTTTGCACCTCCTATAGAGAGCCCTCCATCATTGTATGAAGGATGCAAATGTTTCATTCTCATATTTTTTAGCGGCACATAAGTCCATCAAAGTAACTAGGGTTTCAATGCTATGTGAGAGGTTTGCAATAAAATGTTTAGCTAATTCTCCCCGTGATGTGATGGTTGGTGGTAAATGTGAAAACCACTCTAAAGCCAAGACCCCCATACTTTTAGGAAATAGTCTCATTAAGTAAGTATCTTCAGTTGCAACCTCTATACATACCGTAAAAAACTCTCTGATGTGGTCTCTAGGATCACCATTCCCTCGATATCTGTCGAATTTAGGCATTTCAAAATATGGTGGGAAAGAAGACATGTATAATGTGTGATCGAAAGGATAAGGATGTAAGTCCTACATTGTGTAGCTCTTTTTATCATTACCAGTATGCATGGTCGTCATTTGTTGTTGCAAATTTTGTAATTGTTGTGTCAGAATATCTGTTTGGGTCAAAGGTACACCTTGTGTTTGTGTATGTCCCACAAAAGGATTCGTGGTTGCATAACTAGGAGGTTGTTGGAAGGTACCATGATTATAATTTTGTGTGTTGTATATTCCACTAGGTACCGTGAAATAAGTGATATGCGAACCTATGTTTGGTGGAGTTGTACTTGTTGTATTGGTAAGACCTAGATTTTCATTTTGGTGACTATATGTCAATCCTATAGAATAGGAAACCGGAGATTGGGTTGCACTTGTTTCTTGTATTTGAATAGGTGCTGAGACACTTGATATTATCAGTATGCTTTGTGTTGGTATACTAACATTTATCACTGAAGATGATGCACTTGTTTGAAAGTTTGCATTTGTATTGAGATTTCTTTGGATAGGTATGTTTTGAGGAAAACTGGAGGTCATTTCTTGCATTTGTGTTATGGGTAGTGTTTGACTGTTATCTTGACCTAAAATTTTTCCTAGTGGTAAGATCTTCATGACATCAAAATCTTCAAGTAGTTTCACCCCATTTTGTAATAACAACAAGAGATATTTGTCCCTATCACTATGTATAAGTGCATCTAAGATCATAAGGACATGTGGATCTTGTTGAGCTGACTCAATTTCTTCTTTTGTTAAATGTTGTTGTAATTCATTTAGGGGATACATTGCTTGAGAACCTGATTGTTGACTAGTTGATATGTCCATATTCCAAGTTGGGTTTACAAACTAGTCATTGTTTGGGTCCATTATACCTTTTGCCTTTTGTGACAGGCATTTACAACTACTATATGAGGGTGGTTTTATGCAAGACAATGACTAATGCTAGATTGTAGACATAGATATGAGGTATGCAAAACTAGACTAGACACTCTATTGGGGATTTTGATGCGAGACTTGTTGAGTATTTCTAGATTTCTGTAATGCAAGTTTTTCCATGTCTTCTCTTAGACGTTCTGCAAGAATTTCTCTATCAATCCTATGGGCAATTTTATACTTGATATTTATCTCGTACTCGACTCCTATATATTGAGGTACGTTTCTCCTTGAGTCCCAGGCTGAGTTCGCTAGACCTTCAATGATTTCTCGCTGACTGCCATTTGGGACTAGATTAGGTTGCTTGAAGGGGAGCAAACCATCACCTGGGAGACCCATTAAGACGCATGCTATAACTTTGTAGGATGATTATGTCAATGATGACGGACTAAGATAGACGTATATCAAATCTAGATGAAGACGTATATGAGGATGATAATGGGGATGATAATGAGGACTATGCAAGGACTAAGGGCCATAGTAAGGACCTAAATGAAGACCTATGCAAGGACTTAGGATGACAGTAAAGACGTAAGTGAAGACCTATGCAAGGACTTAGGATGATAGTAAGGACGTAAGTGAGGACTATGCAAAGACTTATGACGATAGTAAGGACGTAAGTGATGACTATGCAAAGACTTATGACGATAGTAATGACGTAAGTGATGACTATGCAAAGACTTATGATGATAGTAAGGACGTAAATGAGGACTATGCAAGGACTTCCTAGTGTCACAAGTGTATAAACCTTTGAGTTTTGACGTTTCAAAAATGGACTTTGTTTTTAGTAATTCTATGTATAGGACAAGTTTCGTGGTTTCTTCAAATCTGAGAACAATTATTTGAAGGTAAATATAGTTGACTAGACTTTTTTTTCAAACAATCTTAGAAAATTCAGAGATACGTAGGATAGGGCTTGAAATAGCCCAAAGGACTAACTCAATACTGGTCTGACACAACAATACGTAAAAAAGCACAAAATACAATCTTAGGTTGGAAAGTGGACATCATTCAATGAGGCCCTTAAAAAATACAGAGACAAAATGAATAGATAGAGAGTCTAACAGCACTGGCTCCACTCCACAGCACACACTTCTTGGGCATGCCAGTCTGTCTTACCCTAAAGATCCAAAGATCTTATAGTCTAGGGATTCTTGTATCATAGTGTAAGGTACATGAAGGGTATCTATGGGGTACGATCCACACTCCCAGAATCACTGGATGTAGGGTTTTGGGCTACTAAGTTGGTTCTTATTGTAGGGTTTCGAGGGGTCCCGATCCAATGACAGATTCTTAGAGTAAGCCACTTAAGACTTTAGTTGAGCTTATCGGTGTAGGGAAGGCCCCCACATACGTCGAATTCACTCAACATTCTAGCTGCCTGACCAGTATATTTATATAGCAGCTCGAAAAACTCGCTCGAGCGTACGCTGGGAGAGATGATATCCCCAAGGCATCGCAATTCAAATTACCTTTGTGGGGTGATAAAATCACCAATCAAAGATACCCCTCATTACATGGAATAAAATAAAATTGGATGTCTTTGTCACCTCCTTCCTTTCTCCCAAGACCCCAAAGGCGGGTGGAAAGTTAGTTAATGCAACAGTAGGTCCACCCCAAACACGATAAAAATTCTTTACCTTAAGAAAATGAAATATGATTTAATCTAATGCAACCTGATTCACGTTCATTTTATAAGCCAAATTGAGGTGTTGAATACGCATGTGCATGTCCATTTTAAACACCAAATTGAAATATGAAGGCATGCATGTCAATTTTAACCGTCGTTGATTTTAAGCCCAAATCAAAGTGTTATACATGCGTGCCAATTTTAACCAATGTTAATCTTAAGCACCAACAGATGAAGTGTGATATTTTGCATGCATGTCCATTTTAACCAATGTTAATTTTAAGCACCAAAAGACGAAGTGTGAGATTATGAGTGCAATTGATCTAATACTAATCCGATCCTTTCTGTAAATTTGCCACAGGCTACAAACAACTGATTAGCAGTAAAATCAAATCAAAAAACTGACAGAAACGAATGCGTGACAATATCTGCGTGATTGCGTGACTCTGACAAAGCCAATGCGTGAACATAACAGAGCGAATGCGTGATCCTGACAGATCGAATGCGTGACACCAAAAAATTGATTGTGTAATCTAAATAGGACGATTGTGTGACAGGCAAGCAGATAACACAAAAAAATAAAAAATTAAACTAAACCCAATTAGAAACTTGCAAAACCAATTGTGAGGCCCTAGCTAAATCTCTCATCATCCATTCAATATTAATTAGATCATATTTAACTTGATATGAGAGAAATAAGTTGTTGTATGTATCAAAGGCTGGTTGATTTTCCCAATCTTGTATCTACTTTTCTGCTTGGAGAACCCTTTGATAGCATTTGGCCTATCTTCTTTGTTCCTTTGTCCTTCTAACACCTGAAATCCTGAATTGTACCTTTCGTGCCATAAACTGTTATAATTAAATCATGTAATATAAATAATCCGTTTCCAGATTTACTCAATTTTAGACAGAATTAAATAGATCAGAGAACAAAAAGGATATGAGAATAGAAACAATCAAACAACAATTTTCCCTGCGAATGCGTGATAATTACAGAGCAATTGCATAACAAAGAAATGTCAATTCCGTGACGATGTAAGGGAGATTGCGTGATGGGTTCTGCACGAATGTGTAACCCTATCTAGTCGATTGCGTGGCCCTATCTATACGATTGCGTGATGATGTAAGTTTGATTGCATGACGAAGGGGTCTGTCTTGAAATCTATGCAAAACCTACAAAAAAGGAAAAAATCCGTACGATCTGCAAAAACAACACAAAAAATAGAGAAGGTTAATTAGCTGTTATTTCACGTTGGATTTACCAAAATGTAGCATGCTCAAATACACCATTGCTACATAGGAAATAATGACGATCACGAATCCTTAACTATCTAAGCAATTCAAACATAAAACCAATGAAATAGATGAAAAATGAAACTAAATTAAGCAATATGAAACTCCCTATTATGCATCATAGCTTCCATTGTTCTTCTTCTCTCTGTGGTATGATGGCTCTCAGATATTGCACTGACAACCTGCAATTGACACAAAGATTTGAAGTTCGTGATCTAGAGGAATTGTGAGGATTGAATGCTCAATTTATAGATTTTTGGATGAGATTGATTGAAAGGTGGAACGGATTGATCAAGAGGTGGAACTCGGGTGAGCTCACATGCTGATTGATAGTCCAACTGCTGACTTGGAGGTGAAACAGAATAGATTGAATAGATTAATTGAGACAACTACTTGAAAAAAAGCTAACTAAAAGAAGAAAAAGAATGATTGGAGGAAATAAAGAAGACGACAAAGAGAACTAGAAGATGGAAATAGAGATTGGAGAGATACATGATTTAATTAATTAATTGATTGAATTAATTAATTTAGCATGTGCTTGCACTCTGACTTAGATTTTCAAATTTAATCTTTGCATGATATTTATTCAAATAATTGAATTCATTTAATTCAATTTAGTATTTGAATATATTTAGAACTTGACTTTGATTTTGAATTTGATTTTTGAAATCATGCACATGTGACTAGAAGAATTAATTAATTAATTAATTTATTAAAAGAAACTATTTAATTATGCTAGAAATGGACTTTAATTAAATAATAAAGATTATTTAATTTAAGGATTAAATTATAATTAATTAAAAAATTAATATTTAATTAATATTTAGAAAAGGGTTAAATAATTAGTTAATTAGAGAGATAGAAATTGAATATTTAAATAATAAAGATTATTTAAATTAGGAAATTAATCAGAATTAATTAAATAATTAATATTTAATTAATATTTAGAAAATGATTAAAATGATTAAATAATGATAGAATAGGAAATAGAATAATTAGTAAGATGATGAGGAAATATGAAATTAGAAGAATAAGATTAATTAATTAAATTAAATAATTAAAGAATTATTTAATCAATTAGAGGAATAACTAGTACGTGATCAATGAGACATTTTTAGGTGTCTACACCTCATATCAAAATTCACTTAACAAGCTTTATATCAAGAATCATATTATCGAAAATCAAATACCATTTTAAAATGATCAAGTTCCATATTGAAAACCAATTTAAAAAACCCAATCAATCCAAACTCATATCATAGACCAATCAGGAAATCAAATCAGTCCCATATTGAACACAGTTCCATATCAAATCAGATCCATATCGAACACAGATCCATATCGACAAACGATCCATACCAACAAAATGACCCATATCGAAAAACAATTGAGTCATATCAACAGAAGTCCCATAACGTCTTTGGCCCAATATCAAAAATTGATCCACATCAACCAACACCAAACAATCCATATCAAAAACTTGACCCATATGGAATAATGATGAGTTGACCCATAAATGATGAGCAACAAAAGACTCATATCGAACATTGACCCATATCGCAATCAGGACCCATATCAACTTTGACTCATATCTCAATCATGACTCTTATCGAAATAGGACTCATATCAACTAACCTCATATTGATAAAATGACCCATATCGACCTTGAGCCATAACGACCTTGAACCATATTGACTTGACGGACTTGATTCACACCAACAATTTGAACCTTATCAACATGACTCATATTGATGACTGACTCATACTGGCCCATGACACAAAAATCATCCAAACACCATCCCATCGACATAATCGACTCAACTAACACATTGACGGGGTGTAAAACTTCATAACGAACCTAAAAATCCAAATTAAACCTATCAAAATTTTCTTTAAATTAAAAAATTTCTCCCTGTCTCATATGCGCTAAAATAGTAGTTAAATGCGCAATTTCATATGCGCGAACAGAATCATCATATGCGCTATAAAACCATTCATAATGCACTACACTATTTCACAGATACGCTAAAATCAACATCATATGCACTATTGTGCAAATCAAATGCGCTATCTAAAAAAACCTATGCGCAATGACAATACTCATATTTGCAAAAAGAAATATTGCATGTGCTAAAAGAAAAATTATATGTGCAAAAAGAAGTGAAAAAATAAAAAACACGAAAAAACCCTAACCTAGAGCAAAAAATTTAAAAACTTGCAAAAACGCCTAAAATCTAAGCTAAAAACTCACAAAGCGGGTTAGATAATCAACTCATTGGTGGTCTATACTCTGTTGGCCTCTCAAATTGGCGAACTTGCTAAAAATGGTGATGGTGGTAGGGGGTGCCATCTCCTCTCTCTCCTCCAAGCTCCAATACTCCAAAGACAAGTGTGCAATTGAGGTGGAAATGGGCCCTAAGAGGCTTATATAGTCCATGTTGACGCAGGCGGCTGTGATACCTCGGTGGACATGTGGGGCATGTACATGGTATCCCCACATAGTCTTCACCCCATTTTTCAATATCATTTTTAATAAATCTATCGGGTGATAAATTTTAAAAATCCAAAAAAATCAAAACAATTTTTAAATCCAAAAAATTCAACAATCGCACAAAATTCCAAACATTGTCGTACTTCGTGTCGTCCCCTTGAAACAACACAATTTTTTTCAATTTATCGCCCAATGGGGCAATATCATATCATCATATCAACATTTCCATATCGGCTTCATCATCAGTCTCATATTGATATCGGTTTCATATCAGCATATCCTATCAAAATCATTTTTCATATCTAGGGCATCATATCAACAATTTTGGGCAAAAACATCATATCGAAAAATTTTGATGACAAAATTGAGCGTTTTTCTTTGAATCAACATGTGGCCATACGTCGACTCAAAGAGGGGAAAAATGTAGACACCTAAAAGTTGTGCAACAAATTAAGTGAATTTTATTCATTTAATTATCTCTAATTCTTCCAATTAATTAAACCAAGATTTAATTGATAATCCTATTCTTCTATTTTGACCATTAATCAAATTAAAGATTTGATTAATATTTCCCTTCTTCTATCCTAGCCATTTAATTAAATTTACATTTAATTTAAATTCCCCTTTCCCATTTTAATTAAATCTACATTTAATTAAAATCCTCTTTGTATTTATATAAATCCAGATTTATTTATAAATCCCTCCACTTGCAAAATTAAATTTCACATTTAAATAAATAAATATTTATTTAAATCTATCAAATGCAAGTTGCATCCAAAATTGAAATAAATTAATTTTATTTTAATTAAATCCTATTATCCTCCATCCACTTGCAAAATCCTACATCTTCCACTTGCATCTCCTTAATCATTCTTCTAGAAGCCTTCTAATCCTATCTTAATCATCTCTAGTCTCCTAATCATGTCCTTTCCTAAATTTGAGGAGGTCACTTCTCAAATTTGGAAGAAAGTCTTCTAAATGTATTAAAGGCTTCATTTCTTCAACAAGTTAACTCATTGAGTTCCCCCAAATTTGGAAGGACTCTTACAAATTTGTCCCCAAAGTCTTCCAAATGATTAATGGTTAACTCAACCCTCCCCTCATGGTTAGAGACTTTCTCTCTAACTTAACCCTCATCTAACCCAAGGGTCTCATCAAGCACTCATGGCTTTAACCTTGGTTATCCTATTAACCCTTGCACAAGAGTTTACCCTCTGGGTAAAAACTTTATCCAATGGATGACCCTAACCAACCACAACCTTACCTCCTAAGGTAACCTTCATGTCTCCTCAGGCATTTAATGTCTCTTGCATCTCCTCTCAAGCCATCTCAAGGAGACATTTGTCAACTTGGGATTGGATTGAATCCCTCACATGAATTGATAACTTTCAATCCTATCCCTTGTTGAGATTATTCAATCTCAACCATCCCTTGCCCTATTTTCCTTATAAATAGAGCTCTCATTCTTCATTCTCCATATCAAGTTTTAATGCATCTACATTATCGTCTCATAACATTAAGAATCTTGCCTCTCTTTAATAGAATAGCATTTTAGATCATTTTGATAGCATTATAATCTTAGATATGTCATGTTAATCTCATATCATGTTAGCTTCATCTTAGTATCATTTTCATGCTAGTTTAGCTTTGTATCAATCTCCTCATTTTACACCATATCACTATCTAGTTTCATATCTCAATCATTCATTGGGATCATAGTTGCATCCATTTTGATATTAAAATCCTCTAAATCTCGTTCTCTAGGTTGTCATCCAAGAGATCAAGTGCTCTTCCAAGTGAGGGCCACCTTGAATCTTGAGGATCTTTAGAGATAAAGGAGCATGGAACGATTTTAAAGAGTTTTGATTCATTAACTTGCTTTGTTTGGATTTCTATCTCTAATGCAATGTTTCATGTGTGTGTTTGAACTATTCTTCTCTCTTGCAGGTTGATCCCACATTTCCAGCATACACCTTGTATTATTCATATTTCCAACCCAACAAAAATTGATAAATTCCAATGTACCAATTATTTTTCTCAAAATATATTTTTTGGCAATAAATAAAATACTTTGAAGTGTCATTAAGATTTAAAAACAAAAAATAGTTTTAAACTCTAAATGATATCAAGCTAGAAGATATTATGAAAAACAAAAATAATTTTAAACTCTAAGTGATATTGAGCAAGAATATTATGACACCTTTCAAAATCACATGAAAAATACTAATTATAATTATGAATGATTTATTTTGATATGATGAAGATGATTACTCTTTTATATATTGAATTAAACAAAATGTGATTACAAGAAAAGAAAATAGCAATTCAAGAAATGAAAAGAAAAAAATTACAATACCAAACAGCTGAAACCACCACACAAAGATTCTTACATCTAAGTTATATAATAATTACTTCTATATCCAGAGGATGGATTCTTACATCAGAAATATATAATATTCGTTTCCATATAATAAAGATGCTCCTTGCATCATCTCATAATCGTCCAAATCCTCTTCGTTTCTCTATACCATGGATGAAGATATTTCTAGATTGATGGGTAGATTAGGAGTCTTCGTGGACTCTATACCACGGATGAATATTCTTCGGAGGAAGATGACAATGGTACTTCACGCGGTGGGGAGGAGTTGAAAGGTAATGGAGGATTGCTTACATCATCACCGTTTCCTTCCAGCATTTGTACCACCCTGCTCATTGATGGTCGGTCATTGGAATTGTATTGAATACACCAAAGTCCTACTTTCGTCATTCTCCTCACCTTCTCTTCATCTTCCACTTCCATGTCGCATCGACCTTTTTCTCTCAACCTCTTTTCCAACTCCCCACTTTCTATCAATTTGAACGCCCATTCCGGAAAATAAAGTTGACTCGAATGGCTCACCTGCAACTCAATGTTCTTCCTCCTTCCCGCTATCTCCATTAATAGCATTCCAAAACTGTAAACATCTGATTTGTCTGTTACACCTCCCAAATTTATATTCCACACCTCTGGCGCAACATATCCTGGCGTCCCTCTGGTTGCCGTAATTGATACGTGGTCGTCTCCCTTCCCATACAGTTTAGCGAGACCAAAATCAGCTACTTTGGGCGTGAAATCTGCATCCAGTAAAATATTGTGAGGCTTAATGTCAAAATGAATGATGCGCCTGTTACAATCTTGGTGCAAATACGCAATTCCGCGCGCAGCGCCCAAAGCAATTGAATACAATTGCTCCCAACTGAGCTTCTGTTCTTGTTCTTTTCCTTGAAATAGAAACTTCTCTAGGGATCCATTGGCCATGTACTCATATACAAGTGCGCTTCTGAAACCTTCAAAACAATAACCCATGAGGCGAACCAAGTGAACGTGATGAATGGTTCCCAGAGTTGCAACCTCATTCATGAACTGGCTCTCACTCTGTCTCGACTGATCCAAAAGTTTTACAGCCACAAAAAAACCGCTCGGGAGCTTTCCTTTATAAACCATGCCGAATCCTCCTTCCCCAAGTTTATCTGAAAAGTCGTTAGTGATCTTCTTTAGCTGAGAGAATGAATATCTGGTCGGCATTTCATGAATATAACTTTGGAGAAAATTCTCCACTTTCCCAATAGACCCTGAATTCATCGGTTCGCTTGCAACACAACTTTGGATCCATCTAAAGTAGGATGACCTCTTTCGATAAACAACAATAAGAAATAGTGCTACTATCACTATGAAAGCACTTGCCCCAATGGCTATTCCTGGAATTCATGTGTAGTATCATAGATTAGTGACTCCACCATACAAGAAAATTAGAAGAATGTTTAAAACTCACACAAAAAGGTTCCTTAGTATTTACCTGTTATATCTCTGCCTTTTTTAGTTCTGACTGTTATAGCTCGATAAATTGATCTCTCGACTGTTTAAATTTGGTAAATGCTAATCAGATGCGAATATAATTTTTTTTGAACTAAACTGAGATAATCCAATTTCGTATTTTATATTTTCGAATTGCAAGGCAATTAAACTTAATGGGTGCTTAGAAGAAAATATAGAGAGATTTGAACCAAATTATACCTGATGAACATGTGGTTTGATGGGGTGCATCCTCGCAAAAGCAAAGGAACTGGTTTAAATCGGAAATATTAAACCCACACAGACCACCGCTTGAAACGCAACTCTTACATTTCTGGTCTTGTTCCTCTGCAATATTCCAATGGGTTGATGCCTCTTCAACAGTTACCGATTTAAAATAACATCCTGGAACCTCAAGGCCAGGTAGTAGAGCTACACATTGCAAACCACACACAAGAACTTGTAGACTGATGTTATGTCGTTGGATTTGATCGAAGAGACCCCCGTCTTGGATTGCATCTTCGTTGAGATTATATGAAAATGAACAATTTTGGAAACTCGTGTCCTCAGTAATTGTTGAAGTCTGATTATCTGGAAAAAAGTTTAAGATTGTGTACCTCTGGTTTCCAATTTCGATTACCAAATGTCCCTTATCTTCACAGTCGACTTGTAAGTCTGGCAGACCACATCCACTTTCCCTTAAACCAAAAGGATATGGGATTTTTATACCGCCACATGTTTGATTGCTTTCGCAGTTTGTATAACTGACGTCTGCGCATAGCGAACAAGGGAGTAAAAGGGTATAGAGAATGAAGGCATAAAGGAGATTAAAACGAGACATTGGCTGATGGAGGGGCGATTTTATTGAAGTAAAAAGGGACAGTATTGCAGCTACGGGCATTCCTCGTTTATCAGAGAAGGCGAATCCTGAGGCATCTCATTAGAATGAGATCAAGGTAGCATTTGAATGATTCGATTATCTGGTCAAGACCAATTACGTGGTCAATACGCTCCGTGACAACTTTTTCTTCTCACAACTCCCAAATTCAAGATGATTAAGACATTAAATGGGATCAATTATTATATTCAATTGCTTTAGGCGCACTTAATTATGAAGAACCGTGTTTATCAGTTTGAGCTGTAGACTAAATAAAAAGGCATAAGGACAAACTTCAATATATGTACAAAACATCAAGCTTAAATTGGAGGGAACAGGTTGACCGGGTCTATGATATGTGGTGCTTTGTCATTAAAGTTGTTTCTTACTTTAATTCGAGCCATAGCTTCACTAGTCTAATTCCAAGTCACCACAGAAATACATTTTGTTATAAACTTTACACCAATTTCAATTTTTGAGATTTGCTTTGATATCGTTTGATTTATATTATTACTAGTTTAGTCGAGTAATTGATCAATAATAAAATGTAAATACTGAAATTATCTGTGATTTTTAAAAAATTGTTAGTAAAAAAGAATTTGAGTTATTATTCTCTTATTTGATTCAATTAATATTTTTTTAGTATAGAATGTTAAACAATTTTGAAACTTAAATATAGAATTAAAAATAAATAACAAGATAATCTCAAAATTTATATCTTAGAAAATCTTATAAGAGGAAAAAATTACGAGTAGCAATAATTGTTCATCTACCAAATATATTAATAAAATCAAAACAAGTACATAGAGAATATATAACTTATAACTAGTCTAAGTGTGCTTACTATCAAGTCTCAAATATCTTCTACAATGAAATTCTCATCAATTTGATTAGCACAATACTCACAAAAGCCACCATTAATTTGAAGAGGCCTTTGGGCCTCTATTTCTTTTTCAAAAAAACTATACACTGGATTTTTTTCTTTTTGTTTTTTAAGACTACATCTAAATAGCATAGATGGGATGATCATATGGTCCATTGGAATTATTTTATTCTTAAATGTTTTGAAGTTGGATTCTAACTTCTTCTTTTTTATATTAGATATAAGAATAAAACAATTGCATCAACATTTTTGACCCAACGTATTAGAGACTACATAACAAGGAGCCTAACAGACTACCAAATTACTAGATTAATAGATTTGTAGATAGAATATAAATTGATCACCTACCAAACTAATTTATAATAAGCCATATAGTTCAAAATAACCAACATAAATAGTGACCCATAGGCAAAAAGGGCCCTATACATCAATAAAAGAACACAAAATGGGTCATTTACATTTTTACTTATGGCCCATACATTTGAGATCATATATAAAATGAATGTTGTATCTATACAAAACATGTATAGGATAAGCTATTGTACAACTAGTCTTCAACCCATGTTGTCCACCCTTGGGGACCTTCCATCTAGATGATGTTCCTATTCTAGTTCACCATCCCCACTGCAGCTAACTGTTATGATTGATATTGCCTCCCCACCTTCTTGCCTTCATTGATATCATTCACAAAAGCCTCCAAAGCTTTAACAAATAGCGATCTTGCTATTGAACTTGGGCCATGTGTAACCATGCGAAACCTCTGAGAGATAAACTCTTGTAGTGCCATCTTCAATGAACCTCTCAAACTTTTTTTTTGAAAGCCTCATGAGAATAGTGAACTTTAATTCAACATTATAAGCAATGAGTCTTCTTAGAGACTTAGTAAGTAGCCTACCCATCCCCTGAAATTTCTCCTCATTCCTAATGGTCTAAATAACCCATAAAATCTGACATGATAAAAGAGATCAAAATAGATTGTTATCCTTTTTAATGCCATTAATGAAACCAAAGACAACATCAGAATAAGAAAATTTATCTTAAAAGTTAATCCCAAATATGTTCCATTTTTCATTAGCCACAACATAATCAAAGTTTAGATATGCATAATGGATTAATTAACTCTGCAAATACTACAAACATCATTAGCCTGCTGATTAGTTTTAATAGGTAATCTATGAAAGTTAAACAACCATTTAAATCCTTTCTTTTTTGGGCATGATATTATAGCGCCATAGTAAGGAAAACACTTTATGTCAATATTCATCACTATGGTTTAGATTCCACACAGTGTTGATGTGAGCAATCAGATCCTTACAACAAAGAACTTCATAAACCACCTTTTTCTTGGTGTTAATTATTCGAGCACCATCTATCAATGTGAATAGTTTGAATCTATCTTCCACAATAGACTAGTGCTTGGGGAGCTACAATTTACTACAGGGTTTGCTTAAGATAAAATAGGTTCTCTAGTTGGATGAACGCAAGCGATATTTTTGACTGAGAACATTCCAATAGATTAGTTGCCCATTAACAATAATAACATTGAAGCAAAAAATACTATTAATATTACTTTTAGCATAACATCCTTGAATAAGGGCAAGGGCCTACCTTTGTGGAATAAATTCCACCAGTTGGACCTCTCACTGCAAAGGGTGTTATCATCATTGAGGATTCTATTATTATAAATTAGGTTTCTAAATAACTCCCATGCCTTCCATATTACCTTGAAAACATTATAACCACCTAGGGAGATAGGGAAACTACTAGCAAGAAGGTCAGTAAATGGGAGCAACTTCTAGGCCTTCCAGCCTATTTAGGAACAATAATCTTAATAGTATTTCTAATAAGGACCTTCCATCGTTCATTTCCCTCCAATGCATGAAAGATCCATTTGGATGCTAATGCAATCCCTTGTATCTTAAGATCCTTTAGACCCAAGATGCCCATCTTTTTGCTAAGACAACACCATTTCCATTTGACCGAATGCCACTTCTTGTTGCCTCTACCATTGGACTAAAGGAAGTTTTTGATTACTTTTTGAATATCAATGATTTTCTAATTGTTGAACATCCACATAAAGGCATAGTAGAGAATATAGGAGGAGAGAATCTTTTGGTAGACCTGCATTCTGCTAGTCATGGACAAGTACTACCTATTCCATCTAGCCAACTTATTCTCAATCTTCTCTATGATCCATAGCCACATTTTCTTCAAACATGGGTTGACCGCAAAAGGTATACCCGAATATATAACTTGTTTAGAAGGGCACCCCATTAAAATTTATACTTACAAACCCATGTGGGGGATATCCACCCATTCAAGAAGGATGGATTTGATAGAAGAAACCTTGGCTCTAGAGGCTTCACAAAACAAATCAAGTTTCAACATCAAGAACTCCATGTTTACCTCTTCAAGTTATAGGAATAGACTCGAGTCATCAACACACTGAATATTATTATGTGCTCCTTGTTAGGTGAAGTAATTCCCTTGATCTTATGGGAGAAGGAGGATTCCTACTTAAAAGGATAAAACATAACATCAGATGCTATAACAAACATGGAAGGGGCCAAAGGGAACCCTTGCCTAATGGATCTTTCCATCTTAAAAGTTTGAGTCTATGATCCATTGACCTCAACTTGAGCAGACGCATCATTAAGAAAAATCTGGACCATCTAACAACACTCTTTTCCCTAACCCAAATTCTTCCAACATCATGATGAGGAGACTCCATTCAATCAGATCATTTGCCTTCTCAAAATCAATTAGAAACATGCAGGAACCATCTTAGTTGTTATATTTAGCTCAGTTCATTGCCTCCCAACTAGTGATGAGATTCTCAAGAATGTATCTACCCTGAATGAAACTAGTCTAAGTATTTCTCACAAAGTTGGGTAATATATCTACTAATTTGAGCACAATAATCTTAGCTAGGTGTTTATCTAATACATTTAGGGGAGTAATAGGCCTCTAGTTTTTTGTGAGAGAATTTTCCCCATCTTTGGGGAGTAATTCAATCACTCCTTTATTAATATTGGTTCCCAAAGGACCCTTGTTCAAAGCTTCCTCATAAACCTGGAGTTGGTCCAAACTTATCAAATCCTTAGCATTTTTATAAAACTCAATAGGTAAGCTATCTAGACTAGGGGCCTTGTTGAGAGTGTTGGTGGCCTTGAGAACTACTTCAATAGAAAATGGTTTCTTGAGCACATTAACCTCCCCCTCCAAAAAATTTCTTGGGATGAGGGTTTTGCATTTGTCTCTTGCAGATTGGCTAGAGGGAGAGTTCTCTTTAGAAGAGAAAAAAAATTGGTAGCAAAGAAGGAATGCTTATTTAATGTCATTCTTGTCCACCAATTCTTTGCCTTCATCCTAGATTCTATCTATCCTTTATTTGAACTCCTTATGTCTTAGAATATTAAAAAGGAACTTAGAGCCCTTATCACCCTACTCAAGCCAGTTGATTCTAGCCGTCATATTGATACCCCAAATATTTTTATTTTAAATGCCTCTTAGATAATATTTGGTATGAGACAACAATTGAACTAATTCAAGGTTGGTAAGATCTAATTGGGTCTGAGATTCTAAAGATATCAAGTTATCTACCAACTCCCTTTCCAACTTCTTGTCATCCTTAGCCTTTTTCTTTCCCACTATTTGCAATAGGATCTTCTAGCTATTAATATTCTTATTCTATTTTTCAATGGCAGAGGGAGTGTGGTTGTCCCATCTGTTAATTTGTCTAATCATATAGATAGCACATCTCACATCTTGATCCTTCAAAAGTCTAGCATTGAGAATCAAGCTATCATTTCTCTTATTAGGAGAGCCAACATTAATATAAGTGTAATATGAGCATTGGTAAGATGGTGATTTGAAAAGGTGTATGGGCATACTTTAACAGTGGACTCATCATTTGCTTGTTTCAAGGAGAAAAAATCTTTATTAGGATAAAATTTATCCAACCTGCAATATATTCTCCTCCTCTCTAGAAATTGTACCAAGTGTACCAAATGGAGTTATAATTGTTCTTCTTTCCTTCAAGGGATCAATGAGTTTGAGTTTCTCCTTCATCCTAGTCCAATATAGCTTTTCCCCACTTGTCCATTCAAGATCCAAATCTCTTGACTTAACCTCCTGATTCTCAATCATATTGAAGTCCTCTCCAAATAACCAAGGGATGTCCGAGAGAGTGCTCAACCAATTCTATAAGTCAATTCTCTCTCTGTATTCATTAGAGGTGTAGAGGGAGCAGACTCCAACCTTAATGTATTGGATGCTAACTATGATCCACAACCTTGTTGCATGGGGAACAACCCTTATCTACCACCTTATTAGCCCACTTGCCTCCCAATAGAATGACAAATCCTCCTTTTCTTTTATCATTATTGATAGATAATAGGGGAGCATCTTTCCAGCCATATGAAAGGTTCACATCCAATATGATTTTGGTAGCTTTTAACTTCCTGGAGAAGCATGAAGTCAATATGCTTGTGCTAGTTCAAAAACCTTCAGACTTGTCTGGAGATTTTAATCCCCTAACATTCCAAGATATACATTTCAAGTCCATGAGATACATTTATTGAATGATGTCCATAACAACCTTGAAGCTGTTAAAGCATTTAGGGACAATTGTATTGAATACACCACACTCCTACTTTTGCCAATCTTCTTACCTTATCTGAGTCATCTCCCACTTCAATATCATCTTTACCTATTTCTCTCAACCTCTTTTCCAATTCCCCACTCTCCATCAATTTGAACGCCCAAGCTAGTAGTAAAGATTGACCCACTAAAATATCTACTTAGAAAAGCCACTCTCACAGGGAGGTTAGTTAAATGGGTCATGATCCTAAGTGAGTTCGACATTCAATACACAGAAGGATGGGCCATCAAAGTACAAGCAATTACAGATCAATTGGAAGAAGCACCTTTACTAGACAAAAACCCACTACAAGTGGAATTTCCAGATATAGATGTGCTCACCATCACACCCAAGAAATGGACCCTATACTTTGATTGATCCTATACCCAACATAGATCAGGTGTCGACATCTTGTTCGTCAGTTTGGAGGGACACACAATTTCAAGATCCTACAGATTGATGTTCTCTTGAACCAATAACATTGCCGAGTATGAAGCCCTGGTCACTAGCATCCAAATAGCTGTGGAATGGAGAATCACATAATTGAAATTTTATGGAGACTCTCAATTAATCATCAATCAGGTCAACGATGATTATCAAACAAAGGATGACAAGTTGATGCCCTACAAGAGAATAATGGACAATTTTAAGAAGTATTTTGTGGACATCACCTTTGAACAGATTCCAAGGTCAGACAATAGAGCTACTAATGCAATGGCCACTATCACCTCGCTCTTATAAATCCTAGATAAACAAAGTCATTAAATGAATTTCTAGTGGAGCAATTATTCTCCCCAGCTTATAACAATTCAGAATCCCAAGTTATTTGTGCCCTAATTGGTTTTGATTCTCCTCTATGCGAGAAAATATACACCTATCTCAAATACAATACCCTCCTACCTGACCTATCTCACAACCAAAAATGAAGCTTTATCCGACAAGCAGCCCGCTACACCTTAACCACTGACACACTTTATCCCGAAGCATGAGAACTCCTCGATGGACCTATATCAACACAAGTATATCATCCTATCAGATGCATCTATTATACACAATCAAATAATCAATAATTCATGTGATGACAGTCACACAATCAACCAATATCTGTTCAATCAATCATCCAATCAATCAATCATGCATCATATCGAAATTCACTCAACAAGCTTCATATCAGGACTCATATCAAAAATAAAATACCATTTTAAAATGATCAAGTTCCATATCAAAAACCAATCTCAAAAACCCAATCAATCAAGTTTCAATCAATCCAGCCTCATATCACAGATCAATCAAGAAATTAAATCAGTCCCATATCGAACATAGTCCCATATCAAATCAAATCCATATCGAAAACATATCCATATTGACAAACAATCCATATCAACAAAATGAATCATATCAAAAAATAATTGACCCATATCGACACAATTCCCATAACGACTTTGGTCCAATATAAAAAATTGATCCACATCGACCAACACCTAACAATCCATATCAAAAACTTGACCCATATCGAATAACGACAAGTTGACCCATAAAGATAAATTGACCCATAAAAGATGAGTGACAAAAGACTCATATCAAACATTGACCCATATCGAAATCATGACCCATATCAACTTTAACTCATATCGCAATCACAACTCTTATCAAAATCAGGACTCATATCGATAAAATGACCCATATCGACCTTGAACCATATTGAATTTGACCAACTTAATTCACACCAACAATTTCAACCATATCAACATGACTCATATCGATGACTGACTCATACTAGCCCATAACATGAAAATCACCCAAACACTATCCCATCAACACAATCAACTCAATTGACACATTGACAGGGTGTAAAACTTCATAAAGAACCTAAAAATCCAAATTACACTTGTCAAAAATTTCTTTAAATTCAAAAAATTGCTCTTTCTCTCATATGCGCTAAAATAATAGTTAAATGTGCAATTTCATATGCATTATTTAATCTATCATATGTGCTATAAAAAAATTCATAATGCGCTACACTGTTTCACAGATGCACTAAAATCAACATCATATGCGCTATTGTGCAAATCAAATGTGCTATCTAAGAAAACCTATGCAGACAATTAAAATTCAAATGCACGACGACAATACTCATATGCACGAAAAGAAACATCACATGTGCTAAAAGAAAAATCATATGCGCAAAAAGAAGTGAAAAAATTAAAAACGCGGAAAACGCTAACCTAGAGTGAAAAATTTAAAAACTTGCCAAAACACCTAAAATCTAAGCTAAAAATTCACAAAGCGGGTTAGATAATCAACTCACCGGTGGTCCGTACTCTATTGGCCTCTCAAATTGATGAAATCTCTCAAAATGGTGATGGTGGTAGGGGTTCCATCTCCTCTATCTCCTCCAAGCTCCAATACTCCAAAGACAAGTGTGCAAATGAGGTGGAATTGGGCCCTAGGAGGCTTATATAGCTCATGTTGATGCAAGCGGCTGTGATACCTCAATGGACGTGTGGGGCATGTGAATGCTATTCCCACATAGTCTTCACGTCATTTTTCAATATCATTTTTAATAAAACTATCGAGCGATAAATTTTAAAAATCCAAATTTTTTTAAAAAAAATCAAATATTTAAAAAAAAAAATCAAAACAATTTTCATCTATATCTCTGTCCACTACCGAATATTGAATTGCTTTGTCCAATATAGCTCTAGGAGTGGGTGAAATACACAAAATTTTGAATAATGATATGTGTGCCAGAGTTTTCTTAAGTTGCTCAACAACACTATAGGTCCCTATTGTTGGTGGATGATTTTGTGGTATTCCTTGTAAAGTTACCTTTGATCTATGAGTAACTACGGCACAGTCTTTGTGTCGGGGAGTTATGGTGATTGTAGCCACTGTATCATATGACTTACAGGTATTGTCGGTATCATATGCTGTGTTATCAAGATTTATGTTAAATCCCTCTTCATAGTCTTTATGTGTATGCTTGACATCCATGATGTGTTCTATGAGTTCATCTTCAAACCAACCTGAATGAGATGGTTGATCATGCCCCCAGTCTCTGAGACAAAGATTTCTATCATCACCATATTTTGGTGCCTCTGATATCATGCAAATTTGGTTATCATCTGTGTGAGTGTCTAGATATTGCTCATCTTGATCAAGTTTTTCTTGTGAATCATTGTTTACTATATGTCCTAAGCTAATGGCATGAATAGTGTAGTCGTATGAGACCTTTGTGTAGTTAGTTGTATTGTCTTGAGTACCTGATGTGGTAGCTTTCCCTTTGTCATGCTTAACAAATGGATCCTTAAAGATTGTATGATTCATGTTTGCTGAGGTTTTATTAGTATCGATTGTGATGTCACCTTGGTCTATCATATCTTGGACCAAGTTTTTCAATTTGTAGCAACTAGTTGTTTTGTGACCTTTAGTCTGATGATAATCACATAAATCATTATCATTCCACCATGTGGGTTTGAAAGGACCTGGTTCATATACTCTTATTTTTGGTAAAGTGATCATGTTTGTCTGTATTAACTTTTTGAGCGCTGACTCAATAGGTTCTCCTAGAGGTGTGTAATTCCTCCTTGGATCATTTACTCTAGGGTACCTTGTGTTCTTGTTTTGTGTTGTGTTTACATTTGTTGAAGTAAGGTTATTCTCTATACGTGGATTTGATGATTGATTCGTTCCCAAAGATAAAACCGGTTGAGTTCTATTTACTATTCTGGTGTCTACAATACCATCATTGGTCACATTTTTGTTTTTCGACCAAAACTTGGATTTGTCATTGTTGTTGGTGTTTGCATACTTAATAAGACCTTGTTCCACTAGTCCCTTCTCACATTTTAGAGCTTTTTCTGTGATTTGTTTGAATGTGGTTAAATATTGCATTTGTATCAAATATTTAATCTTGGGAATCAAGTTTAATGTGAACATATCCACTTGCTCTATTTCTGGGATAACTGTTTTGCACCTCCTATAGAGAGCCCTCCATCATTGTATGAAGGATGCAAATGTTTCATTCTCATATTTTTTAGCGGCACATAAGTCCATCAAAGTAACTAGGGTTTCAATGCTATGTGAGAGGTTTGCAATAAAATGTTTAGCTAATTCTCCCCGTGATGTGATGGTTGGTGGTAAATGTGAAAACCACTCTAAAGCCAAGACCCCCATACTTTTAGGAAATAGTCTCATTAAGTAAGTATCTTCAGTTGCAACCTCTATACATACCGTAAAAAACTCTCTGATGTGGTCTCTAGGATCACCATTCCCTCGATATCTGTCGAATTTAGGCATTTCAAAATATGGTGGGAAAGAAGACATGTATAATGTGTGATCGAAAGGATAAGGATGTAAGTCCTACATTGTGTAGCTCTTTTTATCATTACCAGTATGCATGGTCGTCATTTGTTGTTGCAAATTTTGTAATTGTTGTGTCAGAATATCTGTTTGGGTCAAAGGTACACCTTGTGTTTGTGTATGTCCCACAAAAGGATTAGTGGTTGCATAACTAGGAGGTTGTTGGAAGGTACCATGATTATAATTTTGTGTGTTGTATATTCCACTAGGTACCGTGAAATAAGTGATATGCGAACCTATGTTTGGTGGAGTTGTACTTGTTGTATTGGTAAGACCTAGATTTTCATTTTGGTGACTATATGTCAATCCTATAGAATAGGAAATCGGAGATTGGGTTGCACTTGTTTCTTGTATTTGAATAGGTGCTGAGACACTTGATATTATCAGTATGCTTTGTGTTGGTATACTAACATTTATCACTGAAGATGATGCACTTGTTTGAAAGTTTGCATTTGTATTGAGATTTCTTTGGATAGGTATGTTTTGAGGAAAACTGGAGGTCATTTCTTGCATTTGTGTTATGGGTAGTGTTTGACTATTATCTTGACCTAAAGTTTTTCCTAGTGGTAAGATCTTCATGACATCAAAATCTTCAAGTAGTTTCACCCCATTTTGTAATAACAACGAGAGATATTTGTCCCTATCACTATGTATAAGTGCATCTAAGATCATAAGGACATGTGGATCTTGTTGAGCTGACTCAATTTCTTCTTTTGTTAAATGTTGTTGTAATTCATTTAGGGTATACATTGCTTGAGAACCTGATTGTTGACTAGTTGATATGTCCATATTCCAAGTTGGGTTTACAAACTAGTCATTGTTTGGGTCCATTATACCTTTTGCCTTTTGTGACAGGCATTTACAACTACTATATGAGGGTGGTTTTATGCAAGACAATGACTAATGCTAGATTGTAGACATAGATATGAGGTATGCAAAACTAGACTAGACTCTCTATTGGGGATTTTGATGCGAGACTTGTTGAGTATTTCTGGATTTCTGTAATGCAAGTTTTTCCATGTCTTCTCTTAGACGTTCTGCAAGAATTTCTCTATCAATCCTATGGGCAATTTTATACTTGATATTTATCTCGTACTCGACTCCTATATATTGAGGTACGTTTCTCCTTGAGTCCCAGGCTGAGTTCGCTAGACCTTCAATGATTTCTCGCTGACTGCCATTTGGGACTAGATTAGGTTGCTTGAAGGGGAGCAAACCATCACCTGGGAGACCCATTAAGACGCATGCTATAACTTTGTAGGATGATTATGTCAATGATGACGGACTAAGACAGACATATATCAAATCTAGATGAAGACGTATATGAGGATGATAATGGGGATGATACTGAGGACTATGCAAGGACTAAGGGCCATAGTAAGGACCTAAATGAAGACCTATGCAAGGACTTAGGATGACAGTAAGGACGTAAGTGAAGACCTATGCAAGGACTTAGGATGATAGTAAGGACGTAAGTGAGGACTATGCAAAGACTTATGACGATAGTAAGGACGTAAGTGATGACTATGCAAAGACTTATGACGATAGTAATGACGTAAGTGATGACTATGCAAAGACTTATGATGATAGTAAGGACGTAAATGAGGACTATGCAAGGACTTCCTAGTGTCACAAGTGTATAAACCTTTGAGTTTTGACGTTTCAAAAATGGACTTTGTTTTTAGTAATTCTATGTATAGGACAAGTTTCGTGGTTTCTTCAAATCTGAGAACAATTATTTGAAGGTAAATATAGTTGACTAGACTTTTTTTTCAAACAATCTTAGAAAATTCAGAGATACGTAGGATAGGGCTTGAAATAGCCCAAAGGACTAACTCAATACTGGTCTGACACAACAATACGTAAAAAAGCACAAAATACAATCTTAGGTTGGAAAGTGGACATCATTCAATGAGGCCCTTAAAAAATATAGAGACAAAATGAATAGATAGAGAGTCTAACAGCACTGGCTCCACTCCACAGCACACACTTCTTGGGCATGCCAGTCTGTCTTACCCTAAAGATCCAAAGATCTTATAGTCTAGGGATTCTTATATCATAGTGTAAGGTACATGAAGGGTATCTATGGGGTACGATCCACACTCCCAGAATCACTGGATGTAGGGTTTTGGGCTACTAAGTTGGTTCTTATTGTAGGGTTTTGAGGGGTCCCGATCCAATGACAGATTCTTAGAGTAAGCCACTTAAGACTTTAGTTGAGCTTATTGGTGTAGGGAAGGCCCCCACATACGTCGAATTCACTCAACATTCTAGCTGCCTGACCAGTATATTTATATAGCAGCTCGAAAAACTCGCTCGAGCGTACGCTGGGAGAGATGATATCCCCAAGGCATCGTAATTCAAATTACCTTTGTGGGGTGATAAAATCACCAATCAAAGATACCCCTCATTACATGGAATAAAATAAAATTGGATGTCTTTGTCACCTCCTTCCTTTCTCCCAAGACCCCAAAGGTGGGTGGAAAGTTAGTTAATGCAACAGTAGGTCCACCCCAAACACGATAAAAATTCTTTACCTTAAGAAAATGAAATATGATTTAATCTAATGCAACCTGATTCACGTTCATTTTATAAGCCAAATTGAGGTGTTGAATACGCATGTGCATGTCCATTTTAAACACCAAATTGAAATATGAAGGCATGCATGTCAATTTTAACCGTCGTTGATTTTAAGCCCAAATCAAAGTGTTATACATGCGTGCCAATTTTAACCAATGTTAATCTTAAGCACCAACAGATGAAGTGTGATATTTTGCATGCATGTCCATTTTAACCAATGTTAATTTTAAGCACCAAAAGACGAAGTGTGAGATTATGAGTGCAATTGATCTAATACTAATCCGATCCTTTCTGTAAATTTGCCACAGGCTACAAACAACTGATTAGCAGTAAAATCAAATCAAAAAACTGACAGAAATGAATGCGTGACAATATCTGCGTGATTGCGTGACTCTGACAAAGCCAATGCGTGAACATAACAGAGCGAATGCGTGATCCTGACAGATCGAATGCGTGACACCAAAAAATTGATTGTGTAATCTAAATAGGACGATTGTGTGACAGGCAAGCAGATAACACAAAAAAATAAAAAATTAAACTAAACCCGATTAGAAACTTGCAAAACCAATTGTGAGGCCCTAGCTAAATCTCTCATCATCCATTCAATATTAATTAGATCATATTTAACTTGATATGAGAGAAATAAGTTGTTGTATGTATCAAAGGCTGGTTGATTTTCCCAATCTTGTATCTACTTTTCTGCTTGGAGAACCCTTTGATAGCATTTGGCCTATCTTCTTTGTTCCTTTGTCCTTCTAACACCTGAAATCCTGAATTGTACCTTTCGTGCCATAAACTGTTATAATTAAATCATGTAATATAAATAATCCGTTTCCAGATTTACTCAATTTTAGACAGAATTAAATAGATCAGAGAACAAAAAGGATATGAGAATAGAAACAATCAAACAACAATTTTCCCTGCGAATGCGTGATAATTACAGAGCAATTGCCTAACAAAGAAATGTCAATTCCATGACGATGTAAGGGAGATTGCGTGATGGGTTCCGCACGAATGTGTAACCCTATCTAGTCGATTGCGTGGCCCTATCTATACGATTGCGTGATGATGTAAGTTTGATTGCATGACGAAGGGGTCTGTCTTGAAATCTATGCAAAACCTACAAAAAAGGAAAAAATCCGTACGATCTGCAAAAACAACACAAAAAATAGAGAAGGTTAATTAGCTGTTATTTCACGTTGGATTTACCAAAATGTAGCATGCTCAAATACACCATTGCTACATAGGAAATAATGACGATCACGAATCCTTAACTATCTAAGTAATTCAAACATAAAACCAATGAAATAGATGAAAAATGAAACTAAATTAAGCAATATGAAACTCCCTATTATGCATCATAGCTTCCATTGTTCTTCTTCTCTCTGTGGTATGATGGCTCTCAGATATTGCACTGACAACCTGCAATTGACACAAAGATTTGAAGTTCGTGATCTAGAGGAATTGTGAGGATTGAATGCTCAATTTATAGATTTTTGGATGAGATTGATTGAAAGGTGGAACAGATTGATCAAGAGGTGGAACTCGGGTGAGCTCACATGCTGATTGATAGTCCAACTGCTGACTTGGAGGTGAAACAGAATAGATTGAATAGATTAATTGAGACAACTACTTGAAAAAAAGCTAACTAAAAGAAGAAAAAGAATGATTGGAGGAAATAAAGAAGACGACAAAGAGAACTAGAAGATGGAAATAGAGATTGGAGAGATACATGATTTAATTAATTAATTGATTGAATTAATTAATTTAGCATGTGCTTGCACTCTGACTTAGATTTTCAAATTTAATCTTTGCATGATATTTATTCAAATAATTGAATTCATTTAATTCAATTTAGTATTTGAATATATTTAGAACTTGACTTTGATTTTGAATTTGATTTTTGAAATCATGCACATGTGACTAGAAGAATTAATTAATTAATTAATTTATTAAAAGAAACTATTTAATTATGCTAGAAATGGACTTTAATTAAATAATAAAGATTATTTAATTTAAGGATTAAATTATAATTAATTAAAAAATTAATATTTAATTAATATTTAGAAAAGGGTTAAATAATTAGTTAATTAGAGAGATAGAAATTGAATATTTAAATAATAAAGATTATTTAAATTAGGAAATTAATCAGAATTAATTAAATAATTAATATTTAATTAATATTTAGAAAATGATTAAAATGATTAAATAATGATAGAATAGGAAATAGAATAATTAGTAAGATGATGAGGAAATATGAAATTAGAAGAATAAGATTAATTAATTAAATTAAATAATTAAAGAATTATTTAATCAATTAGAGGAATAACTAGTACGTGATCAATGAGACATTTTTAGGTGTCTACACCTCATATCAAAATTCACTTAACAAGCTTTATATCAAGACTCATATTATCGAAAATCAAATACCATTTTAAAATGATCATGTTCCATATTGAAAACCAATTTAAAAAACCCAATCAATCCAAACTCATATCATAGACCAATCAGGAAATCAAATCAGTCCCATATTGAACACAGTTCCATATCAAATCAGATCCATATCGAACACAGATCCATATCGACAAACGATCCATACCAACAAAATGACCCATATCGAAAAACAATTGAGTCATATCAACAGAAGTCCCATAACGTCTTTGGCCCAATATCAAAAATTGATCCACATCAACCAACACCAAACAATCCATATCAAAAACTTGACCCATATGGAATAATGATGAGTTGACCCATAAATGATGAGCAACAAAAGACTCATATCGAACATTGACCCATATCGCAATCAGGACCCATATCAACTTTGACTCATATCTCAATCATGACTCTTATCGAAATAGGACTCATATCAACTAACCTCATATTGATAAAATGACCCATATCGACCTTGAGCCATAACGACCTTGAACCATATTGACTTGACGGACTTGATTCACACCAACAATTTGAACCATATCAACATGACTCATATTGATGACTGATTCATACTGGCCCATGACACAAAAATCATCCAAACACCATCCCATCGACATAATCGACTCAACTAACACATTGACAGGGTGTAAAACTTCATAACGAACCTAAAAATCCAAATTAAACCTATCAAAATTTTCTTTAAATTAAAAAATTTCTCCCTGTCTCATATGCGCTAAAATAGTAGTTAAATGCGCAATTTCATATGCGCGAACAGAATCATCATATGTGCTATAAAACCATTCATAATGCACTACACTATTTCACAGATACGCTAAAATCAACATCATATGCACTATTGTGCAAATCAAATGCGCTATCTAAAAAAACCTATGCGCAATGACAATACTCATATTTGCAAAAAGAAATATTGCATGTGCTAAAAGAAAAATTATATGTGCAAAAAGAAGTGAAAAAATAAAAAACACGAAAAAACCCTAACCTAGAGCAAAAAATTTAAAAACTTGCAAAAACGCCTAAAATCTAAGCTAAAAATTCACAAAGCGGGTTAGATAATCAACTCATTGGTGGTCTATACTCTGTTGGCCTCTCAAATTGGCGAACTTGCTAAAAATGGTGATGGTGGTAGGGGGTGCCATCTCCTCTCTCTCCTCCAAGCTCCAATACTCCAAAGACAAGTGTGCAATTGAGGTGGAAATGGGCCCTAAGAGGCTTATATAGTCCATGTTGACGCAGGCGGCTGTGATACCTCGGTGGACATGTGGGGCATGTACATGGTATCCCCACATAGTCTTCACCCCATTTTTCAATATCATTTTTAATAAATCTATCGGGTGATAAATTTTAAAAATCCAAAAAAATCAAAACAATTTTTAAATCCAAAAAATTCAACAATCGCACAAAATTCCAAACATTGTCGTACTTCGTGTCGTCCCCTTGAAACAACACAATTTTTTTCAATTTATCGCCCAATGGGGCAATATCATATCATCATATCAACATTTCCATATCGGCTTCATCATCAGTCTCATATTGATATCGGTTTCATATCAGCATATCCTATCAAAATCATTTTTCATATCTAGGGCATCATATCAACAATTTTGGGCAAAAACATCATATCGAAAAATTTTGATGACAAAATTGAGCGTTTTTCTTTGAATCAACATGTGGCCATACGTCGACTCAAAGAGGGGAAAAATGTAGACACCTAAAAGTTGTGCAACAAATTAAGTGAATTTTATTCATTTAATTATCTCTAATTCTTCCAATTAATTAAACCAAGATTTAATTGATAATCCTATTCTTCTATTTTGACCATTAATCAAATTAAAGATTTGATTAATATTTCCCTTCTTCTATCCTAGCCATTTAATTAAATTTACATTTAATTTAAATTCCCCTTTCCCATTTTAATTAAATCTACATTTAATTAAAATCCTCTTTGTATTTATATAAATCCAGATTTATTTATAAATCCCTCCACTTGCAAAATTAAATTTCACATTTAAATAAATAAATATTTATTTAAATCTATCAAATGCAAGTTGCATCCAAAATTGAAATAAATTAATTTTATTTTAATTAAATCCTATTATCCTCCATCCACTTGCAAAATCCTACATCTTCCACTTGCATCTCCTTAATCATTCTTCTAGAAGCCTTCTAATCCTATCTTAATCATCTCTAGTCTCCTAATCATGTCCTTTCCTAAATTTGAGGAGGTCACTTCTCAAATTTGGAAGAAAGTCTTCTAAATGTATTAAAGGCTTCATTTCTTCAACAAGTTAACTCATTGAGTTCCCCCAAATTTGGAAGGACTCTTACAAATTTGTCCCCAAAGTCTTCCAAATGATTAATGGTTAACTCAACCCTCCCCTCATGGTTAGAGACTTTCTCTCTAACTTAACCCTCATCTAACCCAAGGGTCTCATCAAGCACTCATGGCTTTAACCTTGGTTATCCTATTAACCCTTGCACAAGAGTTTACCCTCTGGGTAAAAACTTTATCCAATGGATGACCCTAACCAACCACAACCTTACCTCCTAAGGTAACCTTCATGTCTCCTCAGGCATTTAATGTCTCTTGCATCTCCTCTCAAGCCATCTCAAGGAGACATTTGTCAACTTGGGATTGGATTGAATCCCTCACATGAATTGATAACTTTCAATCCTATCCCTTGTTGAGATTATTCAATCTCAACCATCCCTTGCCCTATTTTCCTTATAAATAGAGCTCTCATTCTTCATTCTCCATATCAAGTTTTAATGCATCTACATTATCGTCTCATAACATTAAGAATCTTGCCTCTCTTTAATAGAATAGCATTTTAGATCATTTTGATAGCATTATAATCTTAGATATGTCATGTTAATCTCATATCATGTTAGCTTCATCTTAGTATCATTTTCATGCTAGTTTAGCTTTGTATCAATCTCCTCATTTTACACCATATCACTATCTAGTTTCATATCTCAATCATTCATTGGGATCATAGTTGCATCCATTTTGATATTAAAATCCTCTAAATCTCGTTCTCTAGGTTGTCATCCAAGAGATCAAGTGCTCTTCCAAGTGAGGGCCACCTTGAATCTTGAGGATCTTTAGAGATAAAGGAGCATGGAACGATTTTAAAGAGTTTTGATTCATTAACTTGCTTTGTTTGGATTTCTATCTCTAATGCAATGTTTCATGTGTGTGTTTGAACTATTCTTCTCTCTTGCAGGTTGATCCCACATTTCCAGCATACACCTTGTATTATTCATATTTCCAACCCAACAAAAATTGATAAATTCCAATGTACCAATTATTTTTCTCAAAATATATTTTTTGGCAATAAATAAAATACTTTGAAGTGTCATTAAGATTTAAAAACAAAAAATAGTTTTAAACTCTAAATGATATCAAGCTAGAAGATATTATGAAAAAAAAATAAAATTTTAAACTCTAAGTGATATTGAGCAAGAATATTATGACACCTTTCAAAATCACATGAAAAATACTAATTATAAATATGAATGATTTATTTTGATATGATGAAGATGATTACTCTTTTATATATTGAATTAAACAAAATGTGATTACAAGAAAAGAAAATAGCAATTCAAGAAATGAAAAAAAAAAAATTACAATACCAAACAGCTGAAACCACCACACAAAGATTCTTACATCTAAGTTATATAATAATTACTTCTATATCCAGAGGATGGATTCTTACATCAGAAATATATAATATTCGTTTCCATATAATAAAGATGCTCCTTGCATCATCTCATAATCGTCCAAATCCTCTTCGTTTCTCTATACCATGGATGAAGATATTTCTAGATTGATGGGTAGATTAGGAGTCTTCGTGGACTCTATACCACGGATGAATATTCTTCGGAGGAAGATGACAATGGTACTTCACGCGGTGGGGAGGAGTTGAAAGGTAATGGAGGATTGCTTACATCATCACCGTTTCCTTCCAGCATTTGTACCACCCTGCTCATTGATGGTCGGTCATTGGAATTGTATTGAATACACCAAAGTCCTACTTTCGTCATTCTCCTCACCTTCTCTTCATCTTCCACTTCCATGTCGCATCGACCTTTTTCTCTCAACCTCTTTTCCAACTCCCCACTTTCTATCAATTTGAACGCCCATTCCGGAAAATAAAGTTGACTCGAATGGCTCACCTGCAACTCAATGTTCTTCCTCCTTCCCGCTATCTCCATTAATAGCATTCCAAAACTGTAAACATCTGATTTGTCTGTTACACCTCCCAAATTTATATTCCACACCTCTGGCGCAACATATCCTGGCGTCCCTCTGGTTGCCGTAATTGATACGTGGTCGTCTCCCTTCCCATACAGTTTAGCGAGACCAAAATCAGCTACTTTGGGCGTGAAATCTGCATCCAGTAAAATATTGTGAGGCTTAATGTCAAAATGAATGATGCGCCTGTTACAATCTTGGTGCAAATACGCAATTCCGCGCGCAGCGCCCAAAGCAATTGAATACAATTGCTCCCAACTGAGCTTCTGTTCTTGTTCTTTTCCTTGAAATAGAAACTTCTCTAGGGATCCATTGGCCATGTACTCATATACAAGTGGGCTTCTGAAACCTTCAAAACAATAACCCATGAGGCGAACCAAGTGAACGTGATGAATGGTTCCCAGAGTTGCAACCTCATTCATGAACTGGCTCTCACTCTGTCTCGACTGATCCAAAAGTTTTACAGCCACAAAAAAACCGCTCGGGAGCTTTCCTTTATAAACCATGCCGAATCCTCCTTCCCCAAGTTTATCTGAAAAGTCGTTAGTGATCTTCTTTAGCTGAGAGAATGAATATCTGGTCGGCATTTCATGAATATAACTTTGGAGAAAATTCTCCACTTTCCCAATAGACCCTGAATTCATCGGTTCGCTTGCAACACAACTTTGGATCCATCTAAAGTAGGATGACCTCTTTCGATAAACAACAATAAGAAATAGTGCTACTATCACTATGAAAGCACTTGCCCCAATGGCTATTCCTGGAATTCATGTGTAGTATCATAGATTAGTGACTCCACCATACAAGAAAATTAGAAGAATGTTTAAAACTCACACAAAAAGGTTCCTTAGTATTTACCTGTTATATCTCTGCCTTTTTTAGTTCTGACTGTTATAGCTCGATAAATTGATCTCTCGACTGTTTAAATTTGGTAAATGCTAATCAGATGCGAATATAATTTTTTTTGAACTAAACTGAGATAATCCAATTTCGTATTTTATATTTTCGAATTGCAAGGCAATTAAACTTAATGGGTGCTTAGAAGAAAATATAGAGAGATTTGAACCAAATTATACCTGATGAACATGTGGTTTGATGGGGTGCATCCTCGCAAAAGCAAAGGAACTGGTTTAAATCGGAAATATTAAACCCACACAGACCACCGCTTGAAACGCAACTCTTACATTTCTGGTCTTGTTCCTCTGCAATATTCCAATGGGTTGATGCCTCTTCAACAGTTACCGATTTAAAATAACATCCTGGAACCTCAAGGCCAGGTAGTAGAGCTACACATTGCAAACCACACACAAGAACTTGTAGACTGATGTTATGTCGTTGGATTTGATCGAAGAGACCCCCGTCTTGGATTGCATCTTCGTTGAGATTATATGAAAATGAACAATTTTGGAAACTCGTGTCCTCAGTAATTGTTGAAGTCTGATTATCTGGAAAAAAGTTTAAGATTGTGTACCTCTGGTTTCCAATTTCGATTACCAAATGTCCCTTATCTTCACAGTCGACTTGTAAGTCTGGCAGACCACATCCACTTTCCCTTAAACCAAAAGGATATGGGATTTTTATACCGCCACATGTTTGATTGCTTTCGCAGTTTGTATAACTGACGTCTGCGCATAGCGAACAAGGGAGTAAAAGGGTATAGAGAATGAAGGCATAAAGGAGATTAAAACGAGACATTGGCTGATGGAGGGGCGATTTTATTGAAGTAAAAAGGGACAGTATTGCAGCTACGGGCATTCCTCGTTTATCAGAGAAGGCGAATCCTGAGGCATCTCATTAGAATGAGATCATGGTAGCATTTGAATGATTCGATTATCTGGTAAAGAAAAGTTACCACTTAAGTGGTCAATACGTTCCGTGACAACATTTCAAACCCCCAAAGTCAGATGATTAAGACATCCACCTAACCAAGAGCGCATACACCCTTGTAATCTGTTTCCTTTTGGTGTTGAAGGGCGCACTTATATGTTAAAGAACTGCGTTTATCAGTTTGAGCTGTAGACTAAATGAAAAGGCATAAGGACAAACTTCAATATAGCACATGATATCAAGCTTAATTTGGTTGGCCGGGTCTATGATATGTGGTGCTTTGTCATTCAGGTTCTTTCTTACTTTTTTTCAAACCCTAGATTCATTATTCTAATTTCAAGTCACTACAGAAACACATTCTGTTAAAAATTTACACAAATTTACATTATCTCAGTTTTTGAGATTTGATTTGTTCTAATATCACTTGATTTATAGTATACCTAATTTAATTAATTGAATAATTGATTAATAATAAAAGATAAAAAATATAGTGATGTTATCTATAATTTCTAAGAAAATGTTAGTAGAATTTATTAGAAAGGAATTTGAGTTATATAAAAATAGACAAGATTTATATTCATGAAAATTATAACATATTCTTAATATGACACACTCATTACAACTAAACAAGCTAAACTAAATATTCAGATAAGATAACACCCAATCAAGAAAAACAAAAAAACCATACCAACATCTAATTAAGTACAAAATAAATAAATAATTACAAATGTCTCCATCCTCACATGATCATCTTATTTTTCCCATTCTTTTTTACTCCAGAAACATTGTAGATACACATAATTAACCAACTACATGCAACTAAATTACAAAAAGATAACTAGAACTTGCAAGGTAAATCTTACACATAAGGTGGACTGATGTAGTATGACCTCTCTTTGAGATATTTAAAAACTTGAGATACAAGATATTGAAGAGAATCTTGAAAGTGTCTTTTATATTAAAATTAAACTTGATTGACTTCAATTTCTTCAACCCCTCTACATCATGCTTGTTCATATTATTTTTAGATATAAGTTCAAACCAGACATTATATGACATATTATATGACATTTATTATTGTATGATGAATTTGATAGTAACACAAACTATTTAATGAATCTATTATTGATTATTATTTTCATCACAACACTTGATTCATTCAAATTTTTTATCTTAATAATGTAATATTTAATAATTTTATTCATGTTTGTTTTACTAAATAAAACAATTAAAATGCCTAATACAAGAAAAATATTCATGAAAATATCAAATATTAAATTGCCTATCACAAAGAAAAGTATTCATGAGAACATCAAATATTAAATTAACTAATTCATTTTGATCTATTCTTTATCTCATAATATATTAGTCCTTTAAAAAATTGTTAAAAGACCAGTTCTTCATACACAACTCAACTACTTTACAAAAAAAAAATCCTTACTACTTAAAAGATGAAGGTGAAATAAATAGAAAATATTCTTCATTTTGATCTATTCTTTATCTCATAATATATTAGTCCTTTAAAAAATTGTTAAAAGACCAGTTCTTCATACACAACTCAACTACTTTACAAAAAAAAATCCTTACTACTTAAAAGATGAAGGTGAAATAAATAGAAAATATTCTTCATTATTTTTTAAGTATTCCTCAATATTAACTATATTTTTAGTGCTAACTATGATCCACAACCTTGTTGCATGGGGAACAACCCTTATCTACCACCTTATTAGCCCACTTGCCTCCCAATAGAATGACAAATCCTCCTTTTCTTTTATCATTATTGATAGATAATAGGGGAGCATCTTTCCAGCCATATGAAAGGTTCACATCCAATATGATTTTGGTAGCTTTTAACTTCCTGGAGAAGCATGAAGTCAATATGCTTGTGCTAGTTCAAAAACCTTCAGACTTGTCTGGAGATTTTAATCCCCTAACATTCCAAGATATACATTTCAAGTCCATGAGATACATTTATTGAATGATGTCCATAACAACCTTGAAGCTGTTAAAGCATTTAGGGACAATTGTATTGAATACACCACACTCCTACTTTTGCCAATCTTCTTACCTTATCTGAGTCATCTCCCACTTCAATATCATCTTTACCTATTTCTCTCAACCTCTTTTCCAATTCCCCACTCTCCATCAATTTGAACGCCCAAGCTAGTAGTAAAGATTGACCCACTAAAATATCTACTTAGAAAAGCCACTCTCACAGGGAGGTTAGTTAAATGGGTCATGATCCTAAGTGAGTTCGACATTCAATACACAGAAGGATGGGCCATCAAAGTACAAGCAATTACAGATCAATTGGAAGAAGCACCTTTACTAGACAAAAACCCACTACAAGTGGAATTTCCAGATATAGATGTGCTCACCATCACACCCAAGAAATGGACCCTATACTTTGATTGATCCTATACCCAACATAGATCAGGTGTCGACATCTTGTTCGTCAGTTTGGAGGGACACACAATTTCAAGATCCTACAGATTGATGTTCTCTTGAACCAATAACATTGCCGAGTATGAAGCCCTGGTCACTAGCATCCAAATAGTTGTGGAATGGAGAATCACATAATTGAAATTTTATGGAGACTCTCAATTAATCATCAATCAGGTCAACGATGATTATCAAACAAAGGATGACAAGTTGATGCCCTACAAGAGAATAATGGACAATTTTAAGAAGTATTTTGTGGACATCACCTTTGAACAGATTCCAAGGTCAGACAATAGAGCTACTAATGCAATGGCCACTATCACCTCGCTCTTATAAATCCTAGATAAACAAAGTCATTAAATGAATTTCTAGTGGAGCAATTATTCTCCCCAGCTTATAACAATTCAGAATCCCAAGTTATCTGTGCCCTAATTGGTTTTGATTCTCCTCTATGCGAGAAAATATACACCTATCTCAAATACAATACCCTCCTACCTGACCTATCTCACAACCAAAAATGAAGCTTTATCCGACAAGCAGCCCGCTACACCTTAACCACTGACACACTTTATCCCGAAGCATGAGAACTCCTCGATGGACCTATATCAACACAAGTATATCATCCTATCAGATGCATCTATTATACACAATCAAATAATCAATAATTCATGTGATGACAGTCACACAATCAACCAATATCTGTTCAATCAATCATCCAATCAATCAATCATGCATCATATCGAAATTCACTCAACAAGCTTCATATCAGGACTCATATCAAAAATAAAATACCATTTTAAAATGATCAAGTTCCATATCAAAAACCAATCTCAAAAACCCAATCAATCAAGTTTCAATCAATCCAGCCTCATATCACAGATCAATCAAGAAATTAAATCAGTCCCATATCGAACATAGTCCCATATCAAATCAAATCCATATCGAAAACATATCCATATTGACAAACAATCCATATCAACAAAATGAATCATATCAAAAAATAATTGACCCATATCGACACAATTCCCATAACGACTTTGGTCCAATATAAAAAATTGATCCACATCGACCAACACCTAACAATCCATATCAAAAACTTGACCCATATCGAATAACGACAAGTTGACCCATAAAGATAAATTGACCCATAAAAGATGAGTGACAAAAGACTCATATCAAACATTGACCCATATCGAAATCATGACCCATATCAACTTTAACTCATATCGCAATCACAACTCTTATCAAAATCAGGACTCATATCGATAAAATGACCCATATCGACCTTGAACCATATTGAATTTGACCAACTTAATTCACACCAACAATTTCAACCATATCAACATGACTCATATCGATGACTGACTCATACTAGCCCATAACATGAAAATCACCCAAACACTATCCCATCAACACAATCAACTCAATTGACACATTGACAGGGTGTAAAACTTCATAAAGAACCTAAAAATCCAAATTACACTTGTCAAAAATTTCTTTAAATTCAAAAAATTGCTCTTTCTCTCATATGCGCTAAAATAATAGTTAAATGTGCAATTTCATATGCATTATTTAATCTATCATATGTGCTATAAAAAAATTCATAATGCGCTACACTGTTTCACAGATGCACTAAAATCAACATCATATGCGCTATTGTGCAAATCAAATGTGCTATCTAAGAAAACCTATGCAGACAATTAAAATTCAAATGCACGACGACAATACTCATATGCACGAAAAGAAACATCACATGTGCTAAAAGAAAAATCATATGCGCAAAAAGAAGTGAAAAAATTAAAAACGCGGAAAACGCTAACCTAGAGTGAAAAATTTAAAAACTTGCCAAAACACCTAAAATCTAAGCTAAAAATTCACAAAGCGGGTTAGATAATCAACTCACCGGTGGTCCGTACTCTATTGGCCTCTCAAATTGATGAAATCTCTCAAAATGGTGATGGTGGTAGGGGTTCCATCTCCTCTATCTCCTCCAAGCTCCAATACTCCAAAGACAAGTGTGCAAATGAGGTGGAATTGGGCCCTAGGAGGCTTATATAGCTCATGTTGATGCAAGCGGCTGTGATACCTCAATGGACGTGTGGGGCATGTGAATGCTATTCCCACATAGTCTTCACGTCATTTTTCAATATCATTTTTAATAAAACTATCGAGCGATAAATTTTAAAAATCCAAATTTTTTTAAAAAAAATCAAATATTTAAAAAAAAAAATCAAAACAATTTTCATCTATATCTCTGTCCACTACCGAATATTGAATTGCTTTGTCCAATATAGCTCTAGGAGTGGGTGAAATACACAAAATTTTGAATAATGATATGTGTGCCAGAGTTTTCTTAAGTTGCTCAACAACACTATAGGTCCCTATTGTTGGTGGATGATTTTGTGGTATTCCTTGTAAAGTTACCTTTGATCTATGAGTAACTACGGCACAGTCTTTGTCTCGGGGAGTTATGGTGATTGTAGCCACTGTATCATATGACTTACAGGTATTGTCGGTATCATATGCTGTGTTATCAAGATTTATGTTAAATCCCTCTTCATAGTCTTTATGTGTATGCTTGACATCCATGATGTGTTCTATGAGTTCATCTTCAAACCAACCTGAATGAGATGGTTGATCATGCCCCCAGTCTCTGAGACAAAGATTTCTATCATCACCATATTTTGGTGCCTCTGATATCATGCAAATTTGGTTATCATCTGTGTGAGTGTCTAGATATTGCTCATCTTGATCAAGTGTTTCTTGTGAATCATTGTTTACTATATGTCCTAAGCTAATGGCATGAATAGTGTAGTCGTATGAGACCTTTGTGTAGTTAGTTGTATTGTCTTGAGTACCTGATGTGGTAGCTTTCCCTTTGTCATGCTTAACAAATGGATCCTTAAAGATTGTATGATTCATGTTTGCTGAGGTTTTATTAGTATCGATTGTGATGTCACCTTGGTCTATCATATCTTGGACCAAGTTTTTCAATTTGTAGCAACTAGTTGTTTTGTGACCTTTAGTCTGATGATAATCACATAAATCATTATCATTCCACCATGTGGGTTTGAAAGGACCTGGTTCATATACTCTTATTTTTGGTAAAGTGATCATGTTTGTCTGTATTAACTTTTTGAGCGCTGACTCAATAGGTTCTCCTAGAGGTGTGTAATTCCTCCTTGGATCATTTACTCTAGGGTACCTTGTGTTCTTGTTTTGTGTTGTGTTTACATTTGTTGAAGTAAGGTTATTCTCTATACGTGGATTTGATGATTGATTCGTTCCCAAAGATAAAACCGGTTGAGTTCTATTTACTATTCTGGTGTCTACAATACCATCATTGGTCACATTTTTGTTTTTCGACCAAAACTTGGATTTGTCATTGTTGTTGGTGTTTGCATACTTAATAAGACCTTGTTCCACTAGTCCCTTCTCACATTTTAGAGCTTTTTCTGTGATTTGTTTGAATGTGGTTAAATATTGCATTTGTATCAAATATTTAATCTTGGGAATCAAGTTTAATGTGAACATATCCACTTGCTCTATTTCTGGGATAACTGTTTTGCACCTCCTATAGAGAGCCCTCCATCATTGTATGAAGGATGCAAATGTTTCATTCTCATATTTTTTAGCGGCACATAAGTCCATCAAAGTAACTAGGGTTTCAATGCTATGTGAGAGGTTTGCAATAAAATGTTTAGCTAATTCTCCCCGTGATGTGATGGTTGGTGGTAAATGTGAAAACCACTCTAAAGCCAAGACCCCCATACTTTTAGGAAATAGTCTCATTAAGTAAGTATCTTCAGTTGCAACCTCTATACATACCGTAAAAAACTCTCTGATGTGGTCTCTAGGATCACCATTCCCTCGATATCTGTCGAATTTAGGCATTTCAAAATATGGTGGGAAAGAAGACATGTATAATGTGTGATCGAAAGGATAAGGATGTAAGTCCTACATTGTGTAGCTCTTTTTATCATTACCAGTATGCATGGTCGTCATTTGTTGTTGCAAATTTTGTAATTGTTGTGTCAGAATATCTGTTTGGGTCAAAGGTACACCTTGTGTTTGTGTATGTCCCACAAAAGGATTCGTGGTTGCATAACTAGGAGGTTGTTGGAAGGTACCATGATTATAATTTTGTGTGTTGTATATTCCACTAGGTACCGTGAAATAAGTGATATGCGAACCTATGTTTGGTGGAGTTGTACTTGTTGTATTGGTAAGACCTAGATTTTCATTTTGGTGACTATATGTCAATCCTATAGAATAGGAAACCGGAGATTGGGTTGCACTTGTTTCTTGTATTTGAATAGGTGCTGAGACACTTGATATTATCAGTATGCTTTGTGTTGGTATACTAACATTTATCACTGAAGATGATGCACTTGTTTGAAAGTTTGCATTTGTATTGAGATTTCTTTGGATAGGTATGTTTTGAGGAAAACTGGAGGTCATTTCTTGCATTTGTGTTATGGGTAGTGTTTGACTGTTATCTTGACCTAAAGTTTTTCCTAGTGGTAAGATCTTCATGACATCAAAATCTTCAAGTAGTTTCACCCCATTTTGTAATAACAACGAGAGATATTTGTCCCTATCACTATGTATAAGTGCATCTAAGATCATAAGGACATGTGGATCTTGTTGAGCTGACTCAATTTCTTCTTTTGTTAAATGTTGTTGTAATTCATTTAGGGTATACATTGCTTGAGAACCTGATTGTTGACTAGTTGATATGTCCATATTCCAAGTTGGGTTTACAAACTAGTCATTGTTTGGGTCCATTATACCTTTTGCCTTTTGTGACAGGCATTTACAACTACTATATGAGGGTGGTTTTGTGCAAGACAATGACTAATGCTAGATTGTAGACATAGATATGAGGTATGCAAAACTAGACTAGACTCTCTATTGGGGATTTTGATGCGAGACTTGTTGAGTATTTCTGGATTTCTGTAATGCAAGTTTTTCCATGTCTTCTCTTAGACGTTCTGCAAGAATTTCTCTATCAATCCTATGGGCAATTTTATACTTGATATTTATCTCGTACTCGACTCCTATATATTGAGGTACGTTTCTCCTTGAGTCCCAGGCTGAGTTCGCTAGACCTTCAATGATTTCTCGCTGACTGCCATTTGGGACTAGATTAGGTTGCTTGAAGGGGAGCAAACCATCACCTGGGAGACCCATTAAGACGCATGCTATAACTTTGTAGGATGATTATGTCAATGATGACGGACTAAGACAGACGTATATCAAATCTAGATGAAGACGTATATGAGGATGATAATGGGGATGATAATGAGGACTATGCAAGGACTAAGGGCCATAGTAAGGACCTAAATGAAGACCTATGCAAGGACTTAGGATGACAGTAAGGACGTAAGTGAAGACCTATGCAAGGACTTAGGATGATAGTAAGGACGTAAGTGAGGACTATGCAAAGACTTATGACGATAGTAAGGACGTAAGTGATGACTATGCAAAGACTTATGACGATAGTAATGACGTAAGTGATGACTATGCAAAGACTTATGATGATAGTAAGGACGTAAATGAGGACTATGCAAGGACTTCCTAGTGTCACAAGTGTATAAACCTTTGAGTTTTGACGTTTCAAAAATGGACTTTGTTTTTAGTAATTCTATGTATAGGACAAGTTTCGTGGTTTCTTCAAATCTGAGAACAATTATTTGAAGGTAAATATAGTTGACTAGACTTTTTTTTCAAACAATCTTAGAAAATTCAGAGATACGTAGGATAGGGCTTGAAATAGCCCAAAGGACTAACTCAATACTGGTCTGACACAACAATACGTAAAAAAGCACAAAATACAATCTTAGGTTGGAAAGTGGACATCATTCAATGAGGCCCTTAAAAAATACAGAGACAAAATGAATAGATAGAGAGTCTAACAGCACTGGCTCCACTCCACAGCACACACTTCTTGGGCATGCCAGTCTGTCTTACCCTAAAGATCCAAAGATCTTATAGTCTAGGGATTCTTGTATCATAGTGTAAGGTACATGAAGGGTATCTATGGGGTACGATCCACACTCCCAGAATCACTGGATGTAGGGTTTTGGGCTACTAAGTTGGTTCTTATTGTAGGGTTTTGAGGGGTCCCGATCCAATGACAGATTCTTAGAGTAAGCCACTTAAGACTTTAGTTGAGCTTATTGGTGTAGGGAAGGCCCCCACATACGTCGAATTCACTCAACATTCTAGCTGCCTGACCAGTATATTTATATAGCAGCTCGAAAAACTCGCTCGAGCGTACGCTGGGAGAGATGATATCCCCAAGGCATCGCAATTCAAATTACCTTTGTGGGGTGATAAAATCACCAATCAAAGATACCCCTCATTACATGGAATAAAATAAAATTGGATGTCTTTGTCACCTCCTTCCTTTCTCCCAAGACCCCAAAGGCGGGTGGAAAGTTAGTTAATGCAACAGTAGGTCCACCCCAAACACGATAAAAATTCTTTACCTTAAGAAAATGAAATATGATTTAATCTAATGCAACCTGATTCACGTTCATTTTATAAGCCAAATTGAGGTGTTGAATACGCATGTGCATGTCCATTTTAAACACCAAATTGAAATATGAAGGCATGCATGTCAATTTTAACCGTCGTTGATTTTAAGCCCAAATCAAAGTGTTATACATGCGTGCCAATTTTAACCAATGTTAATCTTAAGCACCAATAGATGAAGTGTGATATTTTGCATGCATGTCCATTTTAACCAATGTTAATTTTAAGCACCAAAAGACGAAGTGTGAGATTATGAGTGCAATTGATCTAATACTAATCCGATCCTTTCTGTAAATTTGCCACAGGCTACAAACAACTGATTAGCAGTAAAATCAAATCAAAAAACTGACAGAAACGAATGCGTGACAATATCTGCGTGATTGCGTGACTCTGACAAAGCCAATGCGTGAACATAACAGAGCGAATGCGTGATCCTGACAGATCGAATGCGTGACACCAAAAAATTGATTGTGTAATCTAAATAGGACGATTGTGTGACAGGCAAGCAGATAACACAAAAAAATAAAAAATTAAACTAAACCCGATTAGAAACTTGCAAAACCAATTGTGAGGCCCTAGCTAAATCTCTCATCATCCATTCAATATTAATTAGATCATATTTAACTTGATATGAGAGAAATAAGTTGTTGTATGTATCAAAGGCTGGTTGATTTTCCCAATCTTGTATCTACTTTTCTGCTTGGAGAACCCTTTGATAGCATTTGGCCTATCTTCTTTGTTCCTTTGTCCTTCTAACACCTGAAATCCTGAATTGTACCTTTCGTGCCATAAACTGTTATAATTAAATCATGTAATATAAATAATCCGTTTCCAGATTTACTCAATTTTAGACAGAATTAAATAGATCAGAGAACAAAAAGGATATGAGAATAGAAACAATCAAACAACAATTTTCCCTGCGAATGCGTGATAATTACAGAGCAATTGCATAACAAAGAAATGTCAATTCCGTGACGATGTAAGGGAGATTGCGTGATGGGTTCTGCACGAATGTGTAACCCTATCTAGTCGATTGCGTGGCCCTATCTATACGATTGCGTGATGATGTAAGTTTGATTGCATGACGAAGGGGTCTGTCTTGAAATCTATGCAAAACCTACAAAAAAGGAAAAAATCCGTACGATCTGCAAAAACAACACAAAAAATAGAGAAGGTTAATTAGCTGTTATTTCACGTTGGATTTACCAAAATGTAGCATGCTCAAATACACCATTGCTACATAGGAAATAATGACGATCACGAATCCTTAACTATCTAAGCAATTCAAACATAAAACCAATGAAATAGATGAAAAATGAAACTAAATTAAGCAATATGAAACTCCCTATTATGCATCATAGCTTCCATTGTTCTTCTTCTCTCTGTGGTATGATGGCTCTCAGATATTGCACTGACAACCTGCAATTGACACAAAGATTTGAAGTTCGTGATCTAGAGGAATTGTGAGGATTGAATGCTCAATTTATAGATTTTTGGATGAGATTGATTGAAAGGTGGAACGGATTGATCAAGAGGTGGAACTCGGGTGAGCTCACATGCTGATTGATAGTCCAACTGCTGACTTGGAGGTGAAACAGAATAGATTGAATAGATTAATTGAGACAACTACTTGAAAAAAAGCTAACTAAAAGAAGAAAAAGAATGATTGGAGGAAATAAAGAAGATGACAAAGAGAACTAGAAGATGGAAATAGAGATTGGAGAGATACATGATTTAATTAATTAATTGATTGAATTAATTAATTTAGCATGTGCTTGCACTCTGACTTAGATTTTCAAATTTAATCTTTGCATGATATTTATTCAAATAATTGAATTCATTTAATTCAATTTAGTATTTGAATATATTTAGAACTTGACTTTGATTTTGAATTTGATTTTTGAAATCATGCACATGTGACTAGAAGAATTAATTAATTAATTAATTTATTAAAAGAAACTATTTAATTATGCTAGAAATGGACTTTAATTAAATAATAAAGATTATTTAATTTAAGGATTAAATTATAATTAATTAAAAAATTAATATTTAATTAATATTTAGAAAAGGGTTAAATAATTAGTTAATTAGAGAGATAGAAATTGAATATTTAAATAATAAAGATTATTTAAATTAGGAAATTAATCAGAATTAATTAAATAATTAATATTTAATTAATATTTAGAAAATGATTAAAATGATTAAATAATGATAGAATAGGAAATAGAATAATTAGTAAGATGATGAGGAAATATGAAATTAGAAGAATAAGATTAATTAATTAAATTAAATAATTAAAGAATTATTTAATCAATTAGAGGAATAACTAGTACGTGATCAATGAGACATTTTTAGGTGTCTACACCTCATATCAAAATTCACTTAACAAGCTTTATATCAAGACTCATATTATCGAAAATCAAATACCATTTTAAAATGATCAAGTTCCATATTGAAAACCAATTTAAAAAACCCAATCAATCCAAACTCATATCATAGACCAATCAGGAAATCAAATCAGTCCCATATTGAACACAGTTCCATATCAAATCAGATCCATATCGAACACAGATCCATATCGACAAACGATCCATACCAACAAAATGACCCATATCGAAAAACAATTGAGTCATATCAACAAAAGTCCCATAACGTCTTTGGCCCAATATCAAAAATTGATCCACATCAACCAACACCAAACAATCCATATCAAAAACTTGACCCATATGGAATAATGATGAGTTGACCCATAAATGATGAGCAACAAAAGACTCATATCGAACATTGACCCATATCGCAATCAGGACCCATATCAACTTTGACTCATATCTCAATCATGACTCTTATCGAAATAGGACTCATATCAACTAACCTCATATTGATAAAATGACCCATATCGACCTTGAGCCATAACGACCTTGAACCATATTGACTTGACGGACTTGATTCACACCAACAATTTGAACCTTATCAACATGACTCATATTGATGACTGACTCATACTGGCCCATGACACAAAAATCATCCAAACACCATCCCATCGACATAATCGACTCAACTAACACATTGACAGGGTGTAAAACTTCATAACGAACCTAAAAATCCAAATTAAACCTATCAAAATTTTCTTTAAATTAAAAAATTTCTCCCTGTCTCATATGCGCTAAAATAGTAGTTAAATGCGCAATTTCATATGCGCGAACAGAATCATCATATGCGCTATAAAACCATTCATAATGCACTACACTATTTCACAGATACGCTAAAATCAACATCATATGCACTATTGTGCAAATCAAATGCGCTATCTAAAAAAACCTATGCGCAATGACAATACTCATATTTGCAAAAAGAAATATTGCATGTGCTAAAAGAAAAATTATATGTGCAAAAAGAAGTGAAAAAATAAAAAACACGAAAAAACCCTAACCTAGAGCAAAAAATTTAAAAACTTGCAAAAACGCCTAAAATCTAAGCTAAAAATTCACAAAGCGGGTTAGATAATCAACTCATTGGTGGTCTATACTCTGTTGGCCTCTCAAATTGGCGAACTTGCTAAAAATGGTGATGGTGGTAGGGGGTGCCATCTCCTCTCTCTCCTCCAAGCTCCAATACTCCAAAGACAAGTGTGCAATTGAGGTGGAAATGGGCCCTAAGAGGCTTATATAGTCCATGTTGACGCAGGCGGCTGTGATACCTCGGTGGACATGTGGGGCATGTACATGGTATCCCCACATAGTCTTCACCCCATTTTTCAATATCATTTTTAATAAATCGATCGGGTGATAAATTTTAAAAATCCAAAAAAATCAAAACAATTTTTAAATCCAAAAAATTCAACAATCGCACAAAATTCCAAACATTGTCGTACTTCGTGTCGTCCCCTTGAAACAACACAATTTTTTTCAATTTATCGCCCAATGGGGCAATATCATATCATCATATCAACATTTCCATATCGGCTTCATCATCAGTCTCATATTGATATCGGTTTCATATCAGCATATCCTATCAAAATCATTTTTCATATCTAGGGCATCATATCAACAATTTTGGGCAAAAACATCATATCGAAAAATTTTGATGACAAAATTGAGCGTTTTTCTTTGAATCAACATGTGGCCATACGTCGACTCAAAGAGGGGAAAAATGTAGACACCTAAAAGTTGTGCAACAAATTAAGTGAATTTTATTCATTTAATTATCTCTAATTCTTCCAATTAATTAAACCAAGATTTAATTGATAATCCTATTCTTCTATTTTGACCATTAATCAAATTAAAGATTTGATTAATATTTCCCTTCTTCTATCCTAGCCATTTAATTAAATTTACATTTAATTTAAATTCCCCTTTCCCATTTTAATTAAATCTACATTTAATTAAAATCCTCTTTGTATTTATATAAATCCAGATTTATTTATAAATCCCTCCACTTGCAAAATTAAATTTCACATTTAAATAAATAAATATTTATTTAAATCTATCAAATGCAAGTTGCATCCAAAATTGAAATAAATTAATTTTATTTTAATTAAATCCTATTATCCTCCATCCACTTGCAAAATCCTACATCTTCCACTTGCATCTCCTTAATCATTCTTCTAGAAGCCTTCTAATCCTATCTTAATCATCTCTAGTCTCCTAATCATGTCCTTTCCTAAATTTGAGGAGGTCACTTCTCAAATTTGGAAGAAAGTCTTCTAAATGTATTAAAGGCTTCATTTCTTCAACAAGTTAACTCATTGAGTTCCCCCAAATTTGGAAGGACTCTTACAAATTTGTCCCCAAAGTCTTCCAAATGATTAATGGTTAACTCAACCCTCCCCTCATGGTTAGAGACTTTCTCTCTAACTTAACCCTCATCTAACCCAAGGGTCTCATCAAGCACTCATGGCTTTAACCTTGGTTATCCTATTAACCCTTGCACAAGAGTTTACCCTCTGGGTAAAAACTTTATCCAATGGATGACCCTAACCAACCACAACCTTACCTCCTAAGGTAACCTTCATGTCTCCTCAGGCATTTAATGTCTCTTGCATCTCCTCTCAAGCCATCTCAAGGAGACATTTGTCAACTTGGGATTGGATTGAATCCCTCACATGAATTGATAACTTTCAATCCTATCCCTTGTTGAGATTATTCAATCTCAACCATCCCTTGCCCTATTTTCCTTATAAATAGAGCTCTCATTCTTCATTCTCCATATCAAGTTTTAATGCATCTACATTATCGTCTCATAACATTAAGAATCTTGCCTCTCTTTAATAGAATAGCATTTTAGATCATTTTGATAGCATTATAATCTTAGATATGTCATGTTAATCTCATATCATGTTAGCTTCATCTTAGTATCATTTTCATGCTAGTTTAGCTTTGTATCAATCTCCTCATTTTACACCATATCACTATCTAGTTTCATATCTCAATCATTCATTGGGATCATAGTTGCATCCATTTTGATATTAAAATCCTCTAAATCTCGTTCTCTAGGTTGTCATCCAAGAGATCAAGTGCTCTTCCAAGTGAGGGCCACCTTGAATCTTGAGGATCTTTAGAGATAAAGGAGCATGGAACGATTTTAAAGAGTTTTGATTCATTAACTTGCTTTGTTTGGATTTCTATCTCTAATGCAATGTTTCATGTGTGTGTTTGAACTATTCTTCTCTCTTGCAGGTTGATCCCACATTTCCAGCATACACCTTGTATTATTCATATTTCCAACCCAACAAAAATTGATAAATTCCAATGTACCAATTATTTTTCTCAAAATATATTTTTTGGCAATAAATAAAATACTTTGAAGTGTCATTAAGATTTAAAAACAAAAAATAGTTTTAAACTCTAAATGATATCAAGCTAGAAGATATTATGAAAAACAAAAATAATTTTAAACTCTAAGTGATATTGAGCAAGAATATTATGACACCTTTCAAAATCACATGAAAAATACTAATTATAATTATGAATGATTTATTTTGATATGATGAAGATAATTACTCTTTTATATATTGAATTAAACAAAATGTGATTACAAGAAAAGAAAATAGCAATTCAAGAAATGAAAAGAAAAAAATTACAATACCAAACAGCTGAAACCACCACACAAAGATTCTTACATCTAAGTTATATAATAATTACTTCTATATCCAGAGGATGGATTCTTACATCAGAAATATATAATATTCGTTTCCATATAATAAAGATGCTCCTTGCATCATCTCATAATCGTCCAAATCCTCTTCGTTTCTCTATACCATGGATGAAGATATTTCTAGATTGATGGGTAGATTAGGAGTCTTCGTGGACTCTATACCACGGATGAATATTCTTCGGAGGAAGATGACAATGGTACTTCACGCGGTGGGGAGGAGTTGAAAGGTAATGGAGGATTGCTTACATCATCACCGTTTCCTTCCAGCATTTGTACCACCCTGCTCATTGATGGTCGGTCATTGGAATTGTATTGAATACACCAAAGTCCTACTTTCGTCATTCTCCTCACCTTCTCTTCATCTTCCACTTCCATGTCGCATCGACCTTTTTCTCTCAACCTCTTTTCCAACTCCCCACTTTCTATCAATTTGAACGCCCATTCCGGAAAATAAAGTTGACTCGAATGGCTCACCTGCAACTCAATGTTCTTCCTCCTTCCCGCTATCTCCATTAATAGCATTCCAAAACTGTAAACATCTGATTTGTCTGTTACACCTCCCAAATTTATATTCCACACCTCTGGCGCAACATATCCTGGCGTCCCTCTGGTTGCCGTAATTGATACGTGGTCGTCTCCCTTCCCATACAGTTTAGCGAGACCAAAATCAGCTACTTTGGGCGTGAAATCTGCATCCAGTAAAATATTGTGAGGCTTAATGTCAAAATGAATGATGCGCCTGTTACAATCTTGGTGCAAATACGCAATTCCGCGCGCAGCGCCCAAAGCAATTGAATACAATTGCTCCCAACTGAGCTTCTGTTCTTGTTCTTTTCCTTGAAATAGAAACTTCTCTAGGGATCCATTGGCCATGTACTCATATACAAGTGCGCTTCTGAAACCTTCAAAACAATAACCCATGAGGCGAACCAAGTGAACGTGATGAATGGTTCCCAGAGTTGCAACCTCATTCATGAACTGGCTCTCACTCTGTCTCGACTGATCCAAAAGTTTTACAGCCACAAAAAAACCGCTCGGGAGCTTTCCTTTATAAACCATGCCGAATCCTCCTTCCCCAAGTTTATCTGAAAAGTCGTTAGTGATCTTCTTTAGCTGAGAGAATGAATATCTGGTCGGCATTTCATGAATATAACTTTGGAGAAAATTCTCCACTTTCCCAATAGACCCTGAATTCATCGGTTCGCTTGCAACACAACTTTGGATCCATCTAAAGTAGGATGACCTCTTTCGATAAACAACAATAAGAAATAGTGCTACTATCACTATGAAAGCACTTGCCCCAATGGCTATTCCTGGAATTCATGTGTAGTATCATAGATTAGTGACTCCACCATACAAGAAAATTAGAAGAATGTTTAAAACTCACACAAAAAGGTTCCTTAGTATTTACCTGTTATATCTCTGCCTTTTTTAGTTCTGACTGTTATAGCTCGATAAATTGATCTCTCGACTGTTTAAATTTGGTAAATGCTAATCAGATGCGAATATAATTTTTTTTGAACTAAACTGAGATAATCCAATTTCGTATTTTATATTTTCGAATTGCAAGGCAATTAAACTTAATGGGTGCTTAGAAGAAAATATAGAGAGATCTGAACCAAATTATACCTGATGAACATGTGGTTTGATGGGGTGCATCCTCGCAAAAGCAAAGGAACTGGTTTAAATCGGAAATATTAAACCCACACAGACCACCGCTTGAAACGCAACTCTTACATTTCTGGTCTTGTTCCTCTGCAATATTCCAATGGGTTGATGCCTCTTCAACAGTTACCGATTTAAAATAACATCCTGGAACCTCAAGGCCAGGTAGTAGAGCTACACATTGCAAACCACACACAAGAACTTGTAGACTGATGTTATGTCGTTGGATTTGATCGAAGAGACCCCCGTCTTGGATTGCATCTTCGTTGAGATTATATGAAAATGAACAATTTTGGAAACTCGTGTCCTCAGTAATTGTTGAAGTCTGATTATCTGGAAAAAAGTTTAAGATTGTGTACCTCTGGTTTCCAATTTCGATTACCAAATGTCCCTTATCTTCACAGTCGACTTGTAAGTCTGGCAGACCACATCCACTTTCCCTTAAACCAAAAGGATATGGGATTTTTATACCGCCACATGTTTGATTGCTTTCGCAGTTTGTATAACTGACGTCTGCGCATAGCGAACAAGGGAGTAAAAGGGTATAGAGAATGAAGGCATAAAGGAGATTAAAACGAGACATTGGCTGATGGAGGGGCGATTTTATTGAAGTAAAAAGGGACAGTATTGCAGCTACGGGCATTCCTCGTTTATCAGAGAAGGCGAATCCTGAGGCATCTCATTAGAATGAGATCATGGTAGCATTTGAATGATTCGATTATCTGGTAAAGAAAAGTTACCACTTAAGTGGTCAATACGTTCCGTGACAACATTTCAAACCCCCAAAGTCAGATGATTAAGACATCCACCTAACCAAGAGCGCATACACCCTTGTAATCTGTTTCCTTTTGGTGTTGAAGGGCGCACTTATATGTTAAAGAACTGCGTTTATCAGTTTGAGCTGTAGACTAAATGAAAAGGCATAAGGACAAACTTCAATATAGCACATGATATCAAGCTTAATTTGGTTGGCCGGGTCTATGATATGTGGTGCTTTGTCATTCAGGTTCTTTCTTACTTTTTTTCAAACCCTAGATTCATTATTCTAATTTCAAGTCACTACAGAAACACATTCTGTTAAAAATTTACACAAATTTACATTATCTCAGTTTTTGAGATTTGATTTGTTCTAATATCACTTGATTTATAGTATACCTAATTTAATTAATTGAATAATTGATTAATAATAAAAGATAAAAAATATAGTGATGTTATCTATAATTTCTAAGAAAATGTTAGTAGAATTTATTAGAAAGGAATTTGAGTTATATAAAAATAGACAAGATTTATATTCATGAAAATTATAACATATTCTTAATATGACACACTCATTACAACTAAACAAGCTAAACTAAATATTCAGATAAGATAACACCCAATCAAGAAAAACAAAAAAACCATACCAACATCTAATTAAGTACAAAATAAATAAATAATTACAAATGTCTCCATCCTCACATGATCATCTTATTTTTCCCATTCTTTTTTACTCCAGAAACATTGTAGATACACATAATTAACCAACTACATGCAACTAAATTACAAAAAGATAACTAGAACTTGCAAGGTAAATCTTACACATAAGGTGGACTGATGTAGTATGACCTCTCTTTGAGATATTTAAAAACTTGAGATACAAGATATTGAAGAGAATCTTGAAAGTGTCTTTTATATTAAAATTAAACTTGATTGACTTCAATTTCTTCAACCCCTCTACATCATGCTTGTTCATATTATTTTTAGATATAAGTTCAAACCAGACATTATATGACATATTATATGACATTTATTATTGTATGATGAATTTGATAGTAACACAAACTATTTAATGAATCTATTATTGATTATTATTTTCATCACAACACTTGATTCATTCAAATTTTTTATCTTAATAATGTAATATTTAATAATTTTATTCATGTTTGTTTTACTAAATAAAACAATTAAAATGCCTAATACAAGAAAAATATTCATGAAAATATCAAATATTAAATTGCCTATCACAAAGAAAAGTATTCATGAGAACATCAAATATTAAATTAACTAATTCATTTTGATCTATTCTTTATCTCATAATATATTAGTCCTTTAAAAAATTGTTAAAAGACCAGTTCTTCATACACAACTCAACTACTTTACAAAAAAAAAATCCTTACTACTTAAAAGATGAAGGTGAAATAAATAGAAAATATTCTTCATTTTGATCTATTCTTTATCTCATAATATATTAGTCCTTTAAAAAATTGTTAAAAGACCAGTTCTTCATACACAACTCAACTACTTTACAAAAAAAAATCCTTACTACTTAAAAGATGAAGGTGAAATAAATAGAAAATATTCTTCATTATTTTTTAAGTATTCCTCAATATTAACTATATTTTTAGTGCTAACTATGATCCACAACCTTGTTGCATGGGGAACAACCCTTATCTACCACCTTATTAGCCCACTTGCCTCCCAATAGAATGACAAATCCTCCTTTTCTTTTATCATTATTGATAGATAATAGGGGAGCATCTTTCCAGCCATATGAAAGGTTCACATCCAATATGATTTTGGTAGCTTTTAACTTCCTGGAGAAGCATGAAGTCAATATGCTTGTGCTAGTTCAAAAACCTTCAGACTTGTCTGGAGATTTTAATCCCCTAACATTCCAAGATATACATTTCAAGTCCATGAGATACATTTATTGAATGATGTCCATAACAACCTTGAAGCTGTTAAAGCATTTAGGGACAATTGTATTGAATACACCACACTCCTACTTTTGCCAATCTTCTTACCTTATCTGAGTCATCTCCCACTTCAATATCATCTTTACCTATTTCTCTCAACCTCTTTTCCAATTCCCCACTCTCCATCAATTTGAACGCCCAAGCTAGTAGTAAAGATTGACCCACTAAAATATCTACTTAGAAAAGCCACTCTCACAGGGAGGTTAGTTAAATGGGTCATGATCCTAAGTGAGTTCGACATTCAATACACAGAAGGATGGGCCATCAAAGTACAAGCAATTACAGATCAATTGGAAGAAGCACCTTTACTAGACAAAAACCCACTACAAGTGGAATTTCCAGATATAGATGTGCTCACCATCACACCCAAGAAATGGACCCTATACTTTGATTGATCCTATACCCAACATAGATCAGGTGTCGACATCTTGTTCGTCAGTTTGGAGGGACACACAATTTCAAGATCCTACAGATTGATGTTCTCTTGAACCAATAACATTGCCGAGTATGAAGCCCTGGTCACTAGCATCCAAATAGTTGTGGAATGGAGAATCACATAATTGAAATTTTATGGAGACTCTCAATTAATCATCAATCAGGTCAACGATGATTATCAAACAAAGGATGACAAGTTGATGCCCTACAAGAGAATAATGGACAATTTTAAGAAGTATTTTGTGGACATCACCTTTGAACAGATTCCAAGGTCAGACAATAGAGCTACTAATGCAATGGCCACTATCACCTCGCTCTTATAAATCCTAGATAAACAAAGTCATTAAATGAATTTCTAGTGGAGCAATTATTCTCCCCAGCTTATAACAATTCAGAATCCCAAGTTATCTGTGCCCTAATTGGTTTTGATTCTCCTCTATGCGAGAAAATATACACCTATCTCAAATACAATACCCTCCTACCTGACCTATCTCACAACCAAAAATGAAGCTTTATCCGACAAGCAGCCCGCTACACCTTAACCACTGACACACTTTATCCCGAAGCATGAGAACTCCTCGATGGACCTATATCAACACAAGTATATCATCCTATCAGATGCATCTATTATACACAATCAAATAATCAATAATTCATGTGATGACAGTCACACAATCAACCAATATCTGTTCAATCAATCATCCAATCAATCAATCATGCATCATATCGAAATTCACTCAACAAGCTTCATATCAGGACTCATATCAAAAATAAAATACCATTTTAAAATGATCAAGTTCCATATCAAAAACCAATCTCAAAAACCCAATCAATCAAGTTTCAATCAATCCAGCCTCATATCACAGATCAATCAAGAAATTAAATCAGTCCCATATCGAACATAGTCCCATATCAAATCAAATCCATATCGAAAACATATCCATATTGACAAACAATCCATATCAACAAAATGAATCATATCAAAAAATAATTGACCCATATCGACACAAGTCCCATAACGACTTTGGTCCAATATAAAAAATTGATCCACATCGACCAACACCTAACAATCCATATCAAAAACTTGACCCATATCGAATAACGACAAGTTGACCCATAAAGATAAATTGACCCATAAAAGATGAGTGACAAAAGACTCATATCAAACATTGACCCATATCGAAATCATGACCCATATCAACTTTAACTCATATCGCAATCACAACTCTTATCAAAATCAGGACTCATATCGATAAAATGACCCATATCGACCTTGAACCATATTGAATTTGACCAACTTAATTCACACCAACAATTTCAACCATATCAACATGACTCATATCGATGATTGACTCATACTAGCCCATAACATGAAAATCACCCAAACACTATCCCATCAACACAATCAACTCAATTGACACATTGACAGGGTGTAAAACTTCATAAAGAACCTAAAAATCCAAATTACACTTGTCAAAAATTTCTTTAAATTCAAAAAATTGCTCTTTCTCTCATATGCGCTAAAATAATAGTTAAATGTGCAATTTCATATGCATTATTTAATCTATCATATGTGCTATAAAAAAATTCATAATGCGCTACACTGTTTCACAGATGCACTAAAATCAACATCATATGCGCTATTGTGCAAATCAAATGTGCTATCTAAGAAAACCTATGCAGACAATTAAAATTCAAATGCACGACGACAATACTCATATGCACGAAAAGAAACATCACATGTGCTAAAAGAAAAATCATATGCGCAAAAAGAAGTGAAAAAATTAAAAACGCGGAAAACGCTAACCTAGAGTGAAAAATTTAAAAACTTGCCAAAACACCTAAAATCTAAGCTAAAAATTCACAAAGCGGGTTAGATAATCAACTCACCGGTGGTCCGTACTCTATTGGCCTCTCAAATTGATGAAATCTCTCAAAATGGTGATGGTGGTAGGGGTTCCATCTCCTCTATCTCCTCCAAGCTCCAATACTCCAAAGACAAGTGTGCAAATGAGGTGGAATTGGGCCCTAGGAGGCTTATATAGCTCATGTTGATGCAAGCGGCTGTGATACCTCAATGGACATGTGGGGCATGTGAATGCTATTCCCACATAGTCTTCACGTCATTTTTCAATATCATTTTTAATAAAACTATCGAGCGATAAATTTTAAAAATCCAAATTTTTAAAAAAAAAATCAAATATTTAAAAAAAAAAATCAAAACAATTTTCATCTATATCTCTGTCCACTACCGAATATTGAATTGCTTTGTCCAATATAGCTCTAGGAGTGGGTGAAATACACAAAATTTTGAATAATGATATGTGTGCCAGAGTTTTCTTAAGTTGCTCAACAACACTATAGGTCCCTATTGTTGGTGGATGATTTTGTGGTATTCCTTGTAAAGTTACCTTTGATCTATGAGTAACTACGGCACAGTCTTTGTCTCGGGGAGTTATGGTGATTGTAGCCACTGTATCATATGACTTACAGGTATTGTCGGTATCATATGCTGTGTTATCAAGATTTATGTTAAATCCCTCTTCATAGTCTTTATGTGTATGCTTGACATCCATGATGTGTTCTATGAGTTCATCTTCAAACCAACCTGAATGAGATGGTTGATCATGCCCCCAGTCTCTGAGACAAAGATTTCTATCATCACCATATTTTGGTGCCTCTGATATCATGCAAATTTGGTTATCATCTGTGTGAGTGTCTAGATATTGCTCATCTTGATCAAGTGTTTCTTGTGAATCATTGTTTACTATATGTCCTAAGCTAATGGCATGAATAGTGTAGTCGTATGAGACCTTTGTGTAGTTAGTTGTATTGTCTTGAGTACCTGATGTGGTAGCTTTCCCTTTGTCATGCTTAACAAATGGATCCTTAAAGATTGTATGATTCATGTTTGCTGAGGTTTTATTAGTATCGATTGTGATGTCACCTTGGTCTATCATATCTTGGACCAAGTTTTTCAATTTGTAGCAACTAGTTGTTTTGTGACCTTTAGTCTGATGATAATCACATAAATCATTATCATTCCACCATGTGGGTTTGAAAGGACCTGGTTCATATACTCTTATTTTTGGTAAAGTGATCATGTTTGTCTGTATTAACTTTTTGAGCGCTGACTCAATAGGTTCTCCTAGAGGTGTGTAATTCCTCCTTGGATCATTTACTCTAGGGTACCTTGTGTTCTTGTTTTGTGTTGTGTTTACATTTGTTGAAGTAAGGTTATTCTCTATACGTGGATTTGATGATTGATTCGTTCCCAAAGATAAAACCGGTTGAGTTCTATTTACTATTCTGGTGTCTACAATACCATCATTGGTCACATTTTTGTTTTTCGACCAAAACTTGGATTTGTCATTGTTGTTGGTGTTTGCATACTTAATAAGACCTTGTTCCACTAGTCCCTTCTCACATTTTAGAGCTTTTTCTGTGATTTGTTTGAATGTGGTTAAATATTGCATTTGTATCAAATATTTAATCTTGGGAATCAAGTTTAATGTGAACATATCCACTTGCTCTATTTCTGGGATAACTGTTTTGCACCTCCTATAGAGAGCCCTCCATCATTGTATGAAGGATGCAAATGTTTCATTCTCATATTTTTTAGCGGCACATAAGTCCATCAAAGTAACTAGGGTTTCAATGCTATGTGAGAGGTTTGCAATAAAATGTTTAGCTAATTCTCCCCGTGATGTGATGGTTGGTGGTAAATGTGAAAACCACTCTAAAGCCAAGACCCCCATACTTTTAGGAAATAGTCTCATTAAGTAAGTATCTTCAGTTGCAACCTCTATACATACCGTAAAAAACTCTCTGATGTGGTCTCTAGGATCACCATTCCCTCGATATCTGTCGAATTTAGGCATTTCAAAATATGGTGGGAAAGAAGACATGTATAATGTGTGATCGAAAGGATAAGGATGTAAGTCCTACATTGTGTAGCTCTTTTTATCATTACCAGTATGCATGGTCGTCATTTGTTGTTGCAAATTTTGTAATTGTTGTGTCAGAATATCTGTTTGGGTCAAAGGTACACCTTGTGTTTGTGTATGTCCCACAAAAGGATTCGTGGTTGCATAACTAGGAGGTTGTTGGAAGGTACCATGATTATAATTTTGTGTGTTGTATATTCCACTAGGTACCGTGAAATAAGTGATATGCGAACCTATGTTTGGTGGAGTTGTACTTGTTGTATTGGTAAGACCTAGATTTTCATTTTGGTGACTATATGTCAATCCTATAGAATAGGAAACCGGAGATTGGGTTGCACTTGTTTCTTGTATTTGAATAGGTGCTGAGACACTTGATATTATCAGTATGCTTTGTGTTGGTATACTAACATTTATCACTGAAGATGATGCACTTGTTTGAAAGTTTGCATTTGTATTGAGATTTCTTTGGATAGGTATGTTTTGAGGAAAACTGGAGGTCATTTCTTGCATTTGTGTTATGGGTAGTGTTTGACTGTTATCTTGACCTAAAGTTTTTCCTAGTGGTAAGATCTTCATGACATCAAAATCTTCAAGTAGTTTCACCCCATTTTGTAATAACAACGAGAGATATTTGTCCCTATCACTATGTATAAGTGCATCTAAGATCATAAGGACATGTGGATCTTGTTGAGCTGACTCAATTTCTTCTTTTGTTAAATGTTGTTGTAATTCATTTAGGGTATACATTGCTTGAGAACCTGATTGTTGACTAGTTGATATGTCCATATTCCAAGTTGGGTTTACAAACTAGTCATTGTTTGGGTCCATTATACCTTTTGCCTTTTGTGACAGGCATTTACAACTACTATATGAGGGTGGTTTTGTGCAAGACAATGACTAATGCTAGATTGTAGACATAGATATGAGGTATGCAAAACTAGACTAGACTCTCTATTGGGGATTTTGATGCGAGACTTGTTGAGTATTTCTGGATTTCTGTAATGCAAGTTTTTCCATGTCTTCTCTTAGACGTTCTGCAAGAATTTCTCTATCAATCCTATGGGCAATTTTATACTTGATATTTATCTCGTACTCGACTCCTATATATTGAGGTACGTTTCTCCTTGAGTCCCAGGCTGAGTTCGCTAGACCTTCAATGATTTCTCGCTGACTGCCATTTGGGACTAGATTAGGTTGCTTGAAGGGGAGCAAACCATCACCTGGGAGACCCATTAAGACGCATGCTATAACTTTGTAGGATGATTATGTCAATGATGACGGACTAAGATAGACGTATATCAAATCTAGATGAAGACGTATATGAGGATGATAATGGGGATGATAATGAGGACTATGCAAGGACTAAGGGCCATAGTAAGGACCTAAATGAAGACCTATGCAAGGACTTAGGATGACAGTAAGGACGTAAGTGAAGACCTATGCAAGGACTTAGGATGATAGTAAGGACGTAAGTGAGGACTATGCAAAGACTTATGACGATAGTAAGGACGTAAGTGATGACTATGCAAAGACTTATGACGATAGTAATGACGTAAGTGATGACTATGCAAAGACTTATGATGATAGTAAGGACGTAAATGAGGACTATGCAAGGACTTCCTAGTGTCACAAGTGTATAAACCTTTGAGTTTTGACGTTTCAAAAATGGACTTTGTTTTTAGTAATTCTATGTATAGGACAAGTTTCGTGGTTTCTTCAAATTTGAGAACAATTATTTGAAGGTAAATATAGTTGACTAGACTTTTTTTTCAAACAATCTTAGAAAATTCAGAGATACGTAGGATAGGGCTTGAAATAGCCCAAAGGACTAACTCAATACTGGTCTGACACAACAATACGTAAAAAAGCACAAAATACAATCTTAGGTTGGAAAGTGGACATCATTCAATGAGGCCCTTAAAAAATACAGAGACAAAATGAATAGATAGAGAGTCTAACAGCACTGGCTCCACTCCACAGCACACACTTCTTGGGCATGCCAGTCTGTCTTACCCTAAAGATCCAAAGATCTTATAGTCTAGGGATTCTTGTATCATAGTGTAAGGTACATGAAGGGTATCTATGGGGTACGATCCACACTCCCAGAATCACTGGATGTAGGGTTTTGGGCTACTAAGTTGGTTCTTATTGTAGGGTTTTGAGGGGTCCCGATCCAATGACAGATTCTTAGAGTAAGCCACTTAAGACTTTAGTTGAGCATATTGGTGTAGGGAAGGCCCCCACATACGTCGAATTCACTCAACATTCTAGCTGCCTGACCAGTATATTTATATAGCAGCTCGAAAAACTCGCTCGAGCGTACGCTGGGAGAGATGATATCCCCAAGGCATCGCAATTCAAATTACCTTTGTGGGGTGATAAAATCACCAATCAAAGATACCCCTCATTACATGGAATAAAATAAAATTGGATGTCTTTGTCACCTCCTTCCTTTCTCCCAAGACCCCAAAGGCGGGTGGAAAGTTAGTTAATGCAACAGTAGGTCCACCCCAAACACGATAAAAATTCTTTACCTTAAGAAAATGAAATATGATTTAATCTAATGCAACCTGATTCACGTTCATTTTATAAGCCAAATTGAGGTGTTGAATACGCATGTGCATGTCCATTTTAAACACCAAATTGAAATATGAAGGCATGCATGTCAATTTTAACCGTCGTTGATTTTAAGCCCAAATCAAAGTGTTATACATGCGTGCCAATTTTAACCAATGTTAATCTTAAGCACCAACAGATGAAGTGTGATATTTTGCATGCATGTCCATTTTAACCAATGTTAATTTTAAGCACCAAAAGACGAAGTGTGAGATTATGAGTGCAATTGATCTAATACTAATCCGATCCTTTCTGTAAATTTGCCACAGGCTACAAACAACTGATTAGCAGTAAAATCAAATCAAAAAACTAACAGAAACGAATGCGTGACAATATCTGCGTGATTGCGTGACTCTGACAAAGCCAATGCGTGAACATAACAGAGCGAATGCGTGATCCTGACAGATCGAATGCGTGACACCAAAAAATTGATTGTGTAATCTAAATAGGACGATTGTGTGACAGGCAAGCAGATAACACAAAAAAATAAAAAATTAAACTAAACCCGATTAGAAACTTGCAAAACCAATTGTGAGGCCCTAGCTAAATCTCTCATCATCCATTCAATATTAATTAGATCATATTTAACTTGATATGAGAGAAATAAGTTGTTGTATGTATCAAAGGCTGGTTGATTTTCCCAATCTTGTATCTACTTTTCTGCTTGGAGAACCCTTTGATAGCATTTGGCCTATCTTCTTTGTTCCTTTGTCCTTCTAACACCTGAAATCCTGAATTGTACCTTTCGTGCCATAAACTGTTATAATTAAATCATGTAATATAAATAATCCGTTTCCAGATTTACTCAATTTTAGACAGAATTAAATAGATCAGAGAACAAAAAGGATATGAGAATAGAAACAATCAAACAACAATTTTCCCTGCGAATGCGTGATAATTACAGAGCAATTGCATAACAAAGAAATGTCAATTCCGTGACGATGTAAGGGAGATTGCGTGATGGGTTCTGCACGAATGTGTAACCCTATCTAGTCGATTGCGTGGCCCTATCTATACGATTGCGTGATGATGTAAGTTTGATTGCATGACGAAGGGGTCTGTCTTGAAATCTATGCAAAACCTACAAAAAAGGAAAAAATCCGTACGATCTGCAAAAACAACACAAAAAATAGAGAAGGTTAATTAGCTGTTATTTCACGTTGGATTTACCAAAATGTAGCATGCTCAAATACACCATTGCTACATAGGAAATAATGACGATCACGAATCCTTAACTATCTAAGCAATTCAAACATAAAACCAATGAAATAGATGAAAAATGAAACTAAATTAAGCAATATGAAACTCCCTATTATGCATCATAGCTTCCATTGTTCTTCTTCTCTCTGTGGTATGATGGCTCTCAGATATTGCACTGACAACCTGCAATTGACACAAAGATTTGAAGTTCGTGATCTAGAGGAATTGTGAGGATTGAATGCTCAATTTATAGATTTTTGGATGAGATTGATTGAAAGGTGGAACGGATTGATCAAGAGGTGGAACTCGGGTGAGCTCACATGCTGATTGATAGTCCAACTGCTGACTTGGAGGTGAAACAGAATAGATTGAATAGATTAATTGAGACAACTACTTGAAAAAAAGCTAACTAAAAGAAGAAAAAGAATGATTGGAGGAAATAAAGAAGATGACAAAGAGAACTAGAAGATGGAAATAGAGATTGGAGAGATACATGATTTAATTAATTAATTGATTGAATTAATTAATTTAGCATGTGCTTGCACTTTGACTTAGATTTTCAAATTTAATCTTTGCATGATATTTATTCAAATAATTGAATTCATTTAATTCAATTTAGTATTTGAATATATTTAGAACTTGACTTTGATTTTGAATTTGATTTTTGAAATCATGCACATGTGACTAGAAGAATTAATTAATTAATTAATTTATTAAAAGAAACTATTTAATTATGCTAGAAATGGACTTTAATTAAATAATAAAGATTATTTAATTTAAGGATTAAATTATAATTAATTAAAAAATTAATATTTAATTAATATTTAGAAAAGGGTTAAATAATTAGTTAATTAGAGAGATAGAAATTGAATATTTAAATAATAAAGATTATTTAAATTAGGAAATTAATCAGAATTAATTAAATAATTAATATTTAATTAATATTTAGAAAATGATTAAAATGATTAAATAATGATAGAATAGGAAATAGAATAATTAGTAAGATGATGAGGAAATATGAAATTAGAAGAATAAGATTAATTAATTAAATTAAATAATTAAAGAATTATTTAATCAATTAGAGGAATAACTAGTACGTGATCAATGAGACATTTTTAGGTGTCTACACCTCATATCAAAATTCACTTAACAAGCTTTATATCAAGACTCATATTATCGAAAATCAAATACCATTTTAAAATGATCAAGTTCCATATTGAAAACCAATTTAAAAAACCCAATCAATCCAAACTCATATCATAGACCAATCAGGAAATCAAATCAGTCCCATATTGAACACAGTTCCATATCAAATCAGATCCATATCGAACACAGATCCATATCGACAAACGATCCATACCAACAAAATGACCCATATCGAAAAACAATTGAGTCATATCAACAAAAGTCCCATAACGTCTTTGGCCCAATATCAAAAATTGATCCACATCAACCAACACCAAACAATCCATATCAAAAACTTGACCCATATGGAATAATGATGAGTTGACCCATAAATGATGAGCAACAAAAGACTCATATCGAACATTGACCCATATCGCAATCAGGACCCATATCAACTTTGACTCATATCTCAATCATGACTCTTATCGAAATAGGACTCATATCAACTAACCTCATATTGATAAAATGACCCATATCGACCTTGAGCCATAACGACCTTGAACCATATTGACTTGACGGACTTGATTCACACCAACAATTTGAACCTTATCAACATGACTCATATTGATGACTGACTCATACTGGCCCATGACACAAAAATCATCCAAACACCATCCCATCGACATAATCGACTCAACTAACACATTGACAGGGTGTAAAACTTCATAACGAACCTAAAAATCCAAATTAAACCTATCAAAATTTTCTTTAAATTAAAAAATTTCTCCCTGTCTCATATGCGCTAAAATAGTAGTTAAATGCGCAATTTCATATGCGCGAACAGAATCATCATATGCGCTATAAAACCATTCATAATGCACTACACTATTTCACAGATACGCTAAAATCAACATCATATGCACTATTGTGCAAATCAAATGCGCTATCTAAAAAAACCTATGCGCAATGACAATACTCATATTTGCAAAAAGAAATATTGCATGTGCTAAAAGAAAAATTATATGTGCAAAAAGAAGTGAAAAAATAAAAAACACGAAAAAACCCTAACCTAGAGCAAAAAATTTAAAAACTTGCAAAAACGCCTAAAATCTAAGCTAAAAATTCACAAAGCGGGTTAGATAATCAACTCATTGGTGGTCTATACTCTGTTGGCCTCTCAAATTGGCGAACTTGCTAAAAATGGTGATGGTGGTAGGGGGTGCCATCTCCTCTCTCTCCTCCAAGCTCCAATACTCCAAAGACAAGTGTGCAATTGAGGTGGAAATGGGCCCTAAGAGGCTTATATAGTCCATGTTGACGCAGGCGGCTGTGATACCTCGGTGGACATGTGGGGCATGTACATGGTATCCCCACATAGTCTTCACCCCATTTTTCAATATCATTTTTAATAAATCGATCGGGTGATAAATTTTAAAAATCCAAAAAAATCAAAACAATTTTTAAATCCAAAAAATTCAACAATCGCACAAAATTCCAAACATTGTCGTACTTCGTGTCGTCCCCTTGAAACAACACAATTTTTTTCAATTTATCGCCCAATGGGGCAATATCATATCATCATATCAACATTTCCATATCGGCTTCATCATCAGTCTCATATTGATATCGGTTTCATATCAGCATATCCTATCAAAATCATTTTTCATATCTAGGGCATCATATCAACAATTTTGGGCAAAAACATCATATCGAAAAATTTTGATGACAAAATTGAGCGTTTTTCTTTGAATCAACATGTGGCCATACGTCGACTCAAAGAGGGGAAAAATGTAGACACCTAAAAGTTGTGCAACAAATTAAGTGAATTTTATTCATTTAATTATCTCTAATTCTTCCAATTAATTAAACCAAGATTTAATTGATAATCCTATTCTTCTATTTTGACCATTAATCAAATTAAAGATTTGATTAATATTTCCCTTCTTCTATCCTAGCCATTTAATTAAATTTACATTTAATTTAAATTCCCCTTTCCCATTTTAATTAAATCTACATTTAATTAAAATCCTCTTTGTATTTATATAAATCCAGATTTATTTATAAATCCCTCCACTTGCAAAATTAAATTTCACATTTAAATAAATAAATATTTATTTAAATCTATCAAATGCAAGTTGCATCCAAAATTGAAATAAATTAATTTTATTTTAATTAAATCCTATTATCCTCCATCCACTTGCAAAATCCTACATCTTCCACTTGCATCTCCTTAATCATTCTTCTAGAAGCCTTCTAATCCTATCTTAATCATCTCTAGTCTCCTAATCATGTCCTTTCCTAAATTTGAGGAGGTCACTTCTCAAATTTGGAAGAAAGTCTTCTAAATGTATTAAAGGCTTCATTTCTTCAACAAGTTAACTCATTGAGTTCCCCCAAATTTGGAAGGACTCTTACAAATTTGTCCCCAAAGTCTTCCAAATGATTAATGGTTAACTCAACCCTCCCCTCATGGTTAGAGACTTTCTCTCTAACTTAACCCTCATCTAACCCAAGGGTCTCATCAAGCACTCATGGCTTTAACCTTGGTTATCCTATTAACCCTTGCACAAGAGTTTACCCTCTGGGTAAAAACTTTATCCAATGGATGACCCTAACCAACCACAACCTTACCTCCTAAGGTAACCTTCATGTCTCCTCAGGCATTTAATGTCTCTTGCATCTCCTCTCAAGCCATCTCAAGGAGACATTTGTCAACTTGGGATTGGATTGAATCCCTCACATGAATTGATAACTTTCAATCCTATCCCTTGTTGAGATTATTCAATCTCAACCATCCCTTGCCCTATTTTCCTTATAAATAGAGCTCTCATTCTTCATTCTCCATATCAAGTTTTAATGCATCTACATTATCGTCTCATAACATTAAGAATCTTGCCTCTCTTTAATAGAATAGCATTTTAGATCATTTTGATAGCATTATAATCTTAGATATGTCATGTTAATCTCATATCATGTTAGCTTCATCTTAGTATCATTTTCATGCTAGTTTAGCTTTGTATCAATCTCCTCATTTTACACCATATCACTATCTAGTTTCATATCTCAATCATTCATTGGGATCATAGTTGCATCCATTTTGATATTAAAATCCTCTAAATCTCGTTCTCTAGGTTGTCATCCAAGAGATCAAGTGCTCTTCCAAGTGAGGGCCACCTTGAATCTTGAGGATCTTTAGAGATAAAGGAGCATGGAACGATTTTAAAGAGTTTTGATTCATTAACTTGCTTTGTTTGGATTTCTATCTCTAATGCAATGTTTCATGTGTGTGTTTGAACTATTCTTCTCTCTTGCAGGTTGATCCCACATTTCCAGCATACACCTTGTATTATTCATATTTCCAACCCAACAAAAATTGATAAATTCCAATGTACCAATTATTTTTCTCAAAATATATTTTTTGGCAATAAATAAAATACTTTGAAGTGTCATTAAGATTTAAAAACAAAAAATAGTTTTAAACTCTAAATGATATCAAGCTAGAAGATATTATGAAAAACAAAAATAATTTTAAACTCTAAGTGATATTGAGCAAGAATATTATGACACCTTTCAAAATCACATGAAAAATACTAATTATAATTATGAATGATTTATTTTGATATGATGAAGATAATTACTCTTTTATATATTGAATTAAACAAAATGTGATTACAAGAAAAGAAAATAGCAATTCAAGAAATGAAAAGAAAAAAATTACAATACCAAACAGCTGAAACCACCACACAAAGATTCTTACATCTAAGTTATATAATAATTACTTCTATATCCAGAGGATGGATTCTTACATCAGAAATATATAATATTCGTTTCCATATAATAAAGATGCTCCTTGCATCATCTCATAATCGTCCAAATCCTCTTCGTTTCTCTATACCATGGATGAAGATATTTCTAGATTGATGGGTAGATTAGGAGTCTTCGTGGACTCTATACCACGGATGAATATTCTTCGGAGGAAGATGACAATGGTACTTCACGCGGTGGGGAGGAGTTGAAAGGTAATGGAGGATTGCTTACATCATCACCGTTTCCTTCCAGCATTTGTACCACCCTGCTCATTGATGGTCGGTCATTGGAATTGTATTGAATACACCAAAGTCCTACTTTCGTCATTCTCCTCACCTTCTCTTCATCTTCCACTTCCATGTCGCATCGACCTTTTTCTCTCAACCTCTTTTCCAACTCCCCACTTTCTATCAATTTGAACGCCCATTCCGGAAAATAAAGTTGACTCGAATGGCTCACCTGCAACTCAATGTTCTTCCTCCTTCCCGCTATCTCCATTAATAGCATTCCAAAACTGTAAACATCTGATTTGTCTGTTACACCTCCCAAATTTATATTCCACACCTCTGGCGCAACATATCCTGGCGTCCCTCTGGTTGCCGTAATTGATACGTGGTCGTCTCCCTTCCCATACAGTTTAGCGAGACCAAAATCAGCTACTTTGGGCGTGAAATCTGCATCCAGTAAAATATTGTGAGGCTTAATGTCAAAATGAATGATGCGCCTGTTACAATCTTGGTGCAAATACGCAATTCCGCGCGCAGCGCCCAAAGCAATTGAATACAATTGCTCCCAACTGAGCTTCTGTTCTTGTTCTTTTCCTTGAAATAGAAACTTCTCTAGGGATCCATTGGCCATGTACTCATATACAAGTGGGCTTCTGAAACCTTCAAAACAATAACCCACGAGGCGAACCAAGTGAACGTGATGAATGGTTCCCAGAGTTGCAACCTCATTCATGAACTGGCTCTCACTCTGTCTCGACTGATCCAAAAGTTTTACAGCCACAAAAAAACCGCTCGGGAGCTTTCCTTTATAAACCATGCCGAATCCTCCTTCCCCAAGTTTATCTGAAAAGTCGTTAGTGATCTTCTTTAGCTGAGAGAATGAATATCTGGTCGGCATTTCATGAATATAACTTTGGAGAAAATTCTCCACTTTCCCAATAGACCCTGAATTCATCGGTTCGCTTGCAACACAACTTTGGATCCATCTAAAGTAGGATGACCTCTTTCGATAAACAACAATAAGAAATAGTGCTACTATCACTATGAAAGCACTTGCCCCAATGGCTATTCCTGGAATTCATGTGTAGTATCATAGATTAGTGACTCCACCATACAAGAAAATTAGAAGAATGTTTAAAACTCACACAAAAAGGTTCCTTAGTATTTACCTGTTATATCTCTGCCTTTTTTAGTTCTGACTGTTATAGCTCGATAAATTGATCTCTCGACTGTTTAAATTTGGTAAATGCTAATCAGATGCGAATATAATTTTTTTTGAACTAAACTGAGATAATCCAATTTCGTATTTTATATTTTCGAATTGCAAGGCAATTAAACTTAATGGGTGCTTAGAAGAAAATATAGAGAGATCTGAACCAAATTATACCTGATGAACATGTGGTTTGATGGGGTGCATCCTCGCAAAAGCAAAGGAACTGGTTTAAATCGGAAATATTAAACCCACACAGACCACCGCTTGAAACGCAACTCTTACATTTCTGGTCTTGTTCCTCTGCAATATTCCAATGGGTTGATGCCTCTTCAACAGTTACCGATTTAAAATAACATCCTGGAACCTCAAGGCCAGGTAGTAGAGCTACACATTGCAAACCACACACAAGAACTTGTAGACTGATGTTATGTCGTTGGATTTGATCGAAGAGACCCCCGTCTTGGATTGCATCTTCGTTGAGATTATATGAAAATGAACAATTTTGGAAACTCGTGTCCTCAGTAATTGTTGAAGTCTGATTATCTGGAAAAAAGTTTAAGATTGTGTACCTCTGGTTTCCAATTTCGATTACCAAATGTCCCTTATCTTCACAGTCGACTTGTAAGTCTGGCAGACCACATCCACTTTCCCTTAAACCAAAAGGATATGGGATTTTTATACCGCCACATGTTTGATTGCTTTCGCAGTTTGTATAACTGACGTCTGCGCATAGCGAACAAGGGAGTAAAAGGGTATAGAGAATGAAGGCATAAAGGAGATTAAAACGAGACATTGGCTGATGGAGGGGCGATTTTATTGAAGTAAAAAGGGACAGTATTGCAGCTACGGGCATTCCTCGTTTATCAGAGAAGGCGAATCCTGAGGCATCTCATTAGAATGAGATCATGGTAGCATTTGAATGATTCGATTATCTGGTAAAGAAAAGTTACCACTTAAGTGGTCAATACGTTCCGTGACAACATTTCAAACCCCCAAAGTCAGATGATTAAGACATCCACCTAACCAAGAGCGCATACACCCTTGTAATCTGTTTCCTTTTGGTGTTGAAGGGCGCACTTATATGTTAAAGAACTGCGTTTATCAGTTTGAGCTGTAGACTAAATGAAAAGGCATAAGGACAAACTTCAATATAGCACATGATATCAAGCTTAATTTGGTTGGCCGGGTCTATGATATGTGGTGCTTTGTCATTCAGGTTCTTTCTTACTTTTTTTCAAACCCTAGATTCATTATTCTAATTTCAAGTCACTACAGAAACACATTCTGTTAAAAATTTACACAAATTTACATTATCTCAGTTTTTGAGATTTGATTTGTTCTAATATCACTTGATTTATAGTATACCTAATTTAATTAATTGAATAATTGATTAATAATAAAAGATAAAAAATATAGTGATGTTATCTATAATTTCTAAGAAAATGTTAGTAGAATTTATTAGAAAGGAATTTGAGTTATATAAAAATAGACAAGATTTATATTCATGAAAATTATAACATATTCTTAATATGACACACTCATTACAACTAAACAAGCTAAACTAAATATTCAGATAAGATAACACCCAATCAAGAAAAACAAAAAAACCATACCAACATCTAATTAAGTACAAAATAAATAAATAATTACAAATGTCTCCATCCTCACATGATCATCTTATTTTTCCCATTCTTTTTTACTCCAGAAACATTGTAGATACACATAATTAACCAACTACATGCAACTAAATTACAAAAAGATAACTAGAACTTGCAAGGTAAATCTTACACATAAGGTGGACTGATGTAGTATGACCTCTCTTTGAGATATTTAAAAACTTGAGATACAAGATATTGAAGAGAATCTTGAAAGTGTCTTTTATATTAAAATTAAACTTGATTGACTTCAATTTCTTCAACCCCTCTACATCATGCTTGTTCATATTATTTTTAGATATAAGTTCAAACCAGACATTATATGACATATTATATGACATTTATTATTGTATGATGAATTTGATAGTAACACAAACTATTTAATGAATCTATTATTGATTATTATTTTCATCACAACACTTGATTCATTCAAATTTTTTATCTTAATAATGTAATATTTAATAATTTTATTCATGTTTGTTTTACTAAATAAAACAATTAAAATGCCTAATACAAGAAAAATATTCATGAAAATATCAAATATTAAATTGCCTATCACAAAGAAAAGTATTCATGAGAACATCAAATATTAAATTAACTAATTCATTTTGATCTATTCTTTATCTCATAATATATTAGTCCTTTAAAAAATTGTTAAAAGACCAGTTCTTCATACACAACTCAACTACTTTACAAAAAAAAAATCCTTACTACTTAAAAGATGAAGGTGAAATAAATAGAAAATATTCTTCATTTTGATCTATTCTTTATCTCATAATATATTAGTCCTTTAAAAAATTGTTAAAAGACCAGTTCTTCATACACAACTCAACTACTTTACAAAAAAAAATCCTTACTACTTAAAAGATGAAGGTGAAATAAATAGAAAATATTCTTCATTATTTTTTAAGTATTCCTCAATATTAACTATATTTTTAGTGCTAACTATGATCCACAACCTTGTTGCATGGGGAACAACCCTTATCTACCACCTTATTAGCCCACTTGCCTCCCAATAGAATGACAAATCCTCCTTTTCTTTTATCATTATTGATAGATAATAGGGGAGCATCTTTCCAGCCATATGAAAGGTTCACATCCAATATGATTTTGGTAGCTTTTAACTTCCTGGAGAAGCATGAAGTCAATATGCTTGTGCTAGTTCAAAAACCTTCAGACTTGTCTGGAGATTTTAATCCCCTAACATTCCAAGATATACATTTCAAGTCCATGAGATACATTTATTGAATGATGTCCATAACAACCTTGAAGCTGTTAAAGCATTTAGGGACAATTGTATTGAATACACCACACTCCTACTTTTGCCAATCTTCTTACCTTATCTGAGTCATCTCCCACTTCAATATCATCTTTACCTATTTCTCTCAACCTCTTTTCCAATTCCCCACTCTCCATCAATTTGAACGCCCAAGCTAGTAGTAAAGATTGACCCACTAAAATATCTACTTAGAAAAGCCACTCTCACAGGGAGGTTAGTTAAATGGGTCATGATCCTAAGTGAGTTCGACATTCAATACACAGAAGGATGGGCCATCAAAGTACAAGCAATTACAGATCAATTGGAAGAAGCACCTTTACTAGACAAAAACCCACTACAAGTGGAATTTCCAGATATAGATGTGCTCACCATCACACCCAAGAAATGGACCCTATACTTTGATTGATCCTATACCCAACATAGATCAGGTGTCGACATCTTGTTCGTCAGTTTGGAGGGACACACAATTTCAAGATCCTACAGATTGATGTTCTCTTGAACCAATAACATTGCCGAGTATGAAGCCCTGGTCACTAGCATCCAAATAGTTGTGGAATGGAGAATCACATAATTGAAATTTTATGGAGACTCTCAATTAATCATCAATCAGGTCAACGATGATTATCAAACAAAGGATGACAAGTTGATGCCCTACAAGAGAATAATGGACAATTTTAAGAAGTATTTTGTGGACATCACCTTTGAACAGATTCCAAGGTCAGACAATAGAGCTACTAATGCAATGGCCACTATCACCTCGCTCTTATAAATCCTAGATAAACAAAGTCATTAAATGAATTTCTAGTGGAGCAATTATTCTCCCCAGCTTATAACAATTCAGAATCCCAAGTTATCTGTGCCCTAATTGGTTTTGATTCTCCTCTATGCGAGAAAATATACACCTATCTCAAATACAATACCCTCCTACCTGACCTATCTCACAACCAAAAATGAAGCTTTATCCGACAAGCAACCCGCTACACCTTAACCACTGACACACTTTATCCCGAAGCATGAGAACTCCTCGATGGACCTATATCAACACAAGTATATCATCCTATCAGATGCATCTATTATACACAATCAAATAATCAATAATTCATGTGATGACAGTCACACAATCAACCAATATCTGTTCAATCAATCATCCAATCAATCAATCATGCATCATATCGAAATTCACTCAACAAGCTTCATATCAGGACTCATATCAAAAATAAAATACCATTTTAAAATGATCAAGTTCCATATCAAAAACCAATCTCAAAAACCCAATCAATCAAGTTTCAATCAATCCAGCCTCATATCACAGATCAATCAAGAAATTAAATCAGTCCCATATCGAACATAGTCCCATATCAAATCAAATCCATATCGAAAACATATCCATATTGACAAACAATCCATATCAACAAAATGAATCATATCAAAAAATAATTGACCCATATCGACACAAGTCCCATAACGACTTTGGTCCAATATAAAAAATTGATCCACATCGACCAACACCTAACAATCCATATCAAAAACTTGACCCATATCGAATAACGACAAGTTGACCCATAAAGATAAATTGACCCATAAAAGATGAGTGACAAAAGACTCATATCAAACATTGACCCATATCGAAATCATGACCCATATCAACTTTAACTCATATCGCAATCACAACTCTTATCAAAATCAGGACTCATATCGATAAAATGACCCATATCGACCTTGAACCATATTGAATTTGACCAACTTAATTCACACCAACAATTTCAACCATATCAACATGACTCATATCGATGACTGACTCATACTAGCCCATAACATGAAAATCACCCAAACACTATCCCATCAACACAATCAACTCAATTGACACATTGACAGGGTGTAAAACTTCATAAAGAACCTAAAAATCCAAATTACACTTGTCAAAAATTTCTTTAAATTCAAAAAATTGCTCTTTCTCTCATATGCGCTAAAATAATAGTTAAATGTGCAATTTCATATGCATTATTTAATCTATCATATGTGCTATAAAAAAATTCATAATGCGCTACACTGTTTCACAGATGCACTAAAATCAACATCATATGCGCTATTGTGCAAATCAAATGTGCTATCTAAGAAAACCTATGCAGACAATTAAAATTCAAATGCACGACGACAATACTCATATGCACGAAAAGAAACATCACATGTGCTAAAAGAAAAATCATATGCGCAAAAAGAAGTGAAAAAATTAAAAACGCGGAAAACGCTAACCTAGAGTGAAAAATTTAAAAACTTGCCAAAACACCTAAAATCTAAGCTAAAAATTCACAAAGCGGGTTAGATAATCAACTCACCGGTGGTCCGTACTCTATTGGCCTCTCAAATTGATGAAATCTCTCAAAATGGTGATGGTGGTAGGGGTTCCATCTCCTCTATCTCCTCCAAGCTCCAATACTCCAAAGACAAGTGTGCAAATGAGGTGGAATTGGGCCCTAGGAGGCTTATATAGCTCATGTTGATGCAAGCGGCTGTGATACCTCAATGGACGTGTGGGGCATGTGAATGCTATTCCCACATAGTCTTCACGTCATTTTTCAATATCATTTTTAATAAAACTATCGAGCGATAAATTTTAAAAATCCAAATTTTTTTAAAAAAAATCAAATATTTAAAAAAAAAAATCAAAACAATTTTCATCTATATCTCTGTCCACTACCGAATATTGAATTGCTTTGTCCAATATAGCTCTAGGAGTGGGTGAAATACACAAAATTTTGAATAATGATATGTGTGCCAGAGTTTTCTTAAGTTGCTCAACAACACTATAGGTCCCTATTGTTGGTGGATGATTTTGTGGTATTCCTTGTAAAGTTACCTTTGATCTATGAGTAACTACGGCACAGTCTTTGTCTCGGGGAGTTATGGTGATTGTAGCCACTGTATCATATGACTTACAGGTATTGTCGGTATCATATGCTGTGTTATCAAGATTTATGTTAAATCCCTCTTCATAGTCTTTATGTGTATGCTTGACATCCATGATGTGTTCTATGAGTTCATCTTCAAACCAACCTGAATGAGATGGTTGATCATGCCCCCAGTCTCTGAGACAAAGATTTCTATCATCACCATATTTTGGTGCCTCTGATATCATGCAAATTTGGTTATCATCTGTGTGAGTGTCTAGATATTGCTCATCTTGATCAAGTGTTTCTTGTGAATCATTGTTTACTATATGTCCTAAGCTAATGGCATGAATAGTGTAGTCGTATGAGACCTTTGTGTAGTTAGTTGTATTGTCTTGAGTACCTGATGTGGTAGCTTTCCCTTTGTCATGCTTAACAAATGGATCCTTAAAGATTGTATGATTCATGTTTGCTGAGGTTTTATTAGTATCGATTGTGATGTCACCTTGGTCTATCATATCTTGGACCAAGTTTTTCAATTTGTAGCAACTAGTTGTTTTGTGACCTTTAGTCTGATGATAATCACATAAATCATTATCATTCCACCATGTGGGTTTGAAAGGACCTGGTTCATATACTCTTATTTTTGGTAAAGTGATCATGTTTGTCTGTATTAACTTTTTGAGCGCTGACTCAATAGGTTCTCCTAGAGGTGTGTAATTCCTCCTTGGATCATTTACTCTAGGGTACCTTGTGTTCTTGTTTTGTGTTGTGTTTACATTTGTTGAAGTAAGGTTATTCTCTATACGTGGATTTGATGATTGATTCGTTCCCAAAGATAAAACCGGTTGAGTTCTATTTACTATTCTGGTGTCTACAATACCATCATTGGTCACATTTTTGTTTTTCGACCAAAACTTGGATTTGTCATTGTTGTTGGTGTTTGCATACTTAATAAGACCTTGTTCCACTAGTCCCTTCTCACATTTTAGAGCTTTTTCTGTGATTTGTTTGAATGTGGTTAAATATTGCATTTGTATCAAATATTTAATCTTGGGAATCAAGTTTAATGTGAACATATCCACTTGCTCTATTTCTGGGATAACTGTTTTGCACCTCCTATAGAGAGCCCTCCATCATTGTATGAAGGATGCAAATGTTTCATTCTCATATTTTTTAGCGGCACATAAGTCCATCAAAGTAACTAGGGTTTCAATGCTATGTGAGAGGTTTGCAATAAAATGTTTAGCTAATTCTCCCCGTGATGTGATGGTTGGTGGTAAATGTGAAAACCACTCTAAAGCCAAGACCCCCATACTTTTAGGAAATAGTCTCATTAAGTAAGTATCTTCAGTTGCAACCTCTATACATACCGTAAAAAACTCTCTGATGTGGTCTCTAGGATCACCATTCCCTCGATATCTGTCGAATTTAGGCATTTCAAAATATGGTGGGAAAGAAGACATGTATAATGTGTGATCGAAAGGATAAGGATGTAAGTCCTACATTGTGTAGCTCTTTTTATCATTACCAGTATGCATGGTCGTCATTTGTTGTTGCAAATTTTGTAATTGTTGTGTCAGAATATCTGTTTGGGTCAAAGGTACACCTTGTGTTTGTGTATGTCCCACAAAAGGATTCGTGGTTGCATAACTAGGAGGTTGTTGGAAGGTACCATGATTATAATTTTGTGTGTTGTATATTCCACTAGGTACCGTGAAATAAGTGATATGCGAACCTATGTTTGGTGGAGTTGTACTTGTTGTATTGGTAAGACCTAGATTTTCATTTTGGTGACTATATGTCAATCCTATAGAATAGGAAACCGGAGATTGGGTTGCACTTGTTTCTTGTATTTGAATAGGTGCTGAGACACTTGATATTATCAGTATGCTTTGTGTTGGTATACTAACATTTATCACTGAAGATGATGCACTTGTTTGAAAGTTTGCATTTGTATTGAGATTTCTTTGGATAGGTATGTTTTGAGGAAAACTGGAGGTCATTTCTTGCATTTGTGTTATGGGTAGTGTTTGACTGTTATCTTGACCTAAAGTTTTTCCTAGTGGTAAGATCTTCATGACATCAAAATCTTCAAGTAGTTTCACCCCATTTTGTAATAACAACGAGAGATATTTGTCCCTATCACTATGTATAAGTGCATCTAAGATCATAAGGACATGTGGATCTTGTTGAGCTGACTCAATTTCTTCTTTTGTTAAATGTTGTTGTAATTCATTTAGGGTATACATTGCTTGAGAACCTGATTGTTGACTAGTTGATATGTCCATATTCCAAGTTGGGTTTACAAACTAGTCATTGTTTGGGTCCATTATACCTTTTGCCTTTTGTGACAGGCATTTACAACTACTATATGAGGGTGGTTTTGTGCAAGACAATGACTAATGCTAGATTGTAGACATAGATATGAGGTATGCAAAACTAGACTAGACTCTCTATTGGGGATTTTGATGCGAGACTTGTTGAGTATTTCTGGATTTCTGTAATGCAAGTTTTTCCATGTCTTCTCTTAGACGTTCTGCAAGAATTTCTCTATCAATCCTATGGGCAATTTTATACTTGATATTTATCTCGTACTCGACTCCTATATATTGAGGTACGTTTCTCCTTGAGTCCCAGGCTGAGTTCGCTAGACCTTCAATGATTTCTCGCTGACTGCCATTTGGGACTAGATTAGGTTGCTTGAAGGGGAGCAAACCATCACCTGGGAGACCCATTAAGACGCATGCTATAACTTTGTAGGATGATTATGTCAATGATGACGGACTAAGATAGACGTATATCAAATCTAGATGAAGACGTATATGAGGATGATAATGGGGATGATAATGAGGACTATGCAAGGACTAAGGGCCATAGTAAGGACCTAAATGAAGACCTATGCAAGGACTTAGGATGACAGTAAGGACGTAAGTGAAGACCTATGCAAGGACTTAGGATGATAGTAAGGACGTAAGTGAGGACTATGCAAAGACTTATGACGATAGTAAGGACGTAAGTGATGACTATGCAAAGACTTATGACGATAGTAATGACGTAAGTGATGACTATGCAAAGACTTATGATGATAGTAAGGACGTAAATGAGGACTATGCAAGGACTTCCTAGTGTCACAAGTGTATAAACCTTTGAGTTTTGACGTTTCAAAAATGGACTTTGTTTTTAGTAATTCTATGTATAGGACAAGTTTCGTGGTTTCTTCAAATCTGAGAACAATTATTTGAAGGTAAATATAGTTGACTAGACTTTTTTTTCAAACAATCTTAGAAAATTCAGAGATACGTAGGATAGGGCTTGAAATAGCCCAAAGGACTAACTCAATACTGGTCTGACACAACAATACGTAAAAAAGCACAAAATACAATCTTAGGTTGGAAAGTGGACATCATTCAATGAGGCCCTTAAAAAATACAGAGACAAAATGAATAGATAGAGAGTCTAACAGCACTGGCTCCACTCCACAGCACACACTTCTTGGGCATGCCAGTCTGTCTTACCCTAAAGATCCAAAGATCTTATAGTCTAGGGATTCTTGTATCATAGTGTAAGGTACATGAAGGGTATCTATGGGGTACGATCCACACTCCCAGAATCACTGGATGTAGGGTTTTGGGCTACTAAGTTGGTTCTTATTGTAGGGTTTCGAGGGGTCCCGATCCAATGACAGATTCTTAGAGTAAGCCACTTAAGACTTTAGTTGAGCTTATCGGTGTAGGGAAGGCCCCCACATACGTCGAATTCACTCAACATTCTAGCTGCCTGACCAGTATATTTATATAGCAGCTCGAAAAACTCGCTCGAGCGTACGCTGGGAGAGATGATATCCCCAAGGCATCGCAATTCAAATTACCTTTGTGGGGTGATAAAATCACCAATCAAAGATACCCCTCATTACATGGAATAAAATAAAATTGGATGTCTTTGTCACCTCCTTCCTTTCTCCCAAGACCCCAAAGGCGGGTGGAAAGTTAGTTAATGCAACAGTAGGTCCACCCCAAACACGATAAAAATTCTTTACCTTAAGAAAATGAAATATGATTTAATCTAATGCAACCTGATTCACGTTCATTTTATAAGCCAAATTGAGGTGTTGAATACGCATGTGCATGTCCATTTTAAACACCAAATTGAAATATGAAGGCATGCATGTCAATTTTAACCGTCGTTGATTTTAAGCCCAAATCAAAGTGTTATACATGCGTGCCAATTTTAACCAATGTTAATCTTAAGCACCAACAGATGAAGTGTGATATTTTGCATGCATGTCCATTTTAACCAATGTTAATTTTAAGCACCAAAAGACGAAGTGTGAGATTATGAGTGCAATTGATCTAATACTAATCCGATCCTTTCTGTAAATTTGCCACAGGCTACAAACAACTGATTAGCAGTAAAATCAAATCAAAAAACTGACAGAAACGAATGCGTGACAATATCTGCGTGATTGCGTGACTCTGACAAAGCCAATGCGTGAACATAACAGAGCGAATGCGTGATCCTGACAGATCGAATGCGTGACACCAAAAAATTGATTGTGTAATCTAAATAGGACGATTGTGTGACAGGCAAGCAGATAACACAAAAAAATAAAAAATTAAACTAAACCCGATTAGAAACTTGCAAAACCAATTGTGAGGCCCTAGCTAAATCTCTCATCATCCATTCAATATTAATTAGATCATATTTAACTTGATATGAGAGAAATAAGTTGTTGTATGTATCAAAGGCTGGTTGATTTTCCCAATCTTGTATCTACTTTTCTGCTTGGAGAACCCTTTGATAGCATTTGGCCTATCTTCTTTGTTCCTTTGTCCTTCTAACACCTGAAATCCTGAATTGTACCTTTCGTGCCATAAACTGTTATAATTAAATCATGTAATATAAATAATCCGTTTCCAGATTTACTCAATTTTAGACAGAATTAAATAGATCAGAGAACAAAAAGGATATGAGAATAGAAACAATCAAACAACAATTTTCCCTGCGAATGCGTGATAATTACAGAGCAATTGCATAACAAAGAAATGTCAATTCCGTGACGATGTAAGGGAGATTGCGTGATGGGTTCTGCACGAATGTGTAACCCTATCTAGTCGATTGCGTGGCCCTATCTATACGATTGCGTGATGATGTAAGTTTGATTGCATGACGAAGGGGTCTGTCTTGAAATCTATGCAAAACCTACAAAAAAGGAAAAAATCCGTACGATCTGCAAAAACAACACAAAAAATAGAGAAGGTTAATTAGCTGTTATTTCACGTTGGATTTACCAAAATGTAGCATGCTCAAATACACCATTGCTACATAGGAAATAATGACGATCACGAATCCTTAACTATCTAAGCAATTCAAACATAAAACCAATGAAATAGATGAAAAATGAAACTAAATTAAGCAATATGAAACTCCCTATTATGCATCATAGCTTCCATTGTTCTTCTTCTCTCTGTGGTATGATGGCTCTCAGATATTGCACTGACAACCTGCAATTGACACAAAGATTTGAAGTTCGTGATCTAGAGGAATTGTGAGGATTGAATGCTCAATTTATAGATTTTTGGATGAGATTGATTGAAAGGTGGAACGGATTGATCAAGAGGTGGAACTCGGGTGAGCTCACATGCTGATTGATAGTCCAACTGCTGACTTGGAGGTGAAACAGAATAGATTGAATAGATTAATTGAGACAACTACTTGAAAAAAAGCTAACTAAAAGAAGAAAAAGAATGATTGGAGGAAATAAAGAAGACGACAAAGAGAACTAGAAGATGGAAATAGAGATTGGAGAGATACATGATTTAATTAATTAATTGATTGAATTAATTAATTTAGCATGTGCTTGCACTCTGACTTAGATTTTCAAATTTAATCTTTGCATGATATTTATTCAAATAATTGAATTCATTTAATTCAATTTAGTATTTGAATATATTTAGAACTTGACTTTGATTTTGAATTTGATTTTTGAAATCATGCACATGTGACTAGAAGAATTAATTAATTAATTAATTTATTAAAAGAAACTATTTAATTATGCTAGAAATGGACTTTAATTAAATAATAAAGATTATTTAATTTAAGGATTAAATTATAATTAATTAAAAAATTAATATTTAATTAATATTTAGAAAAGGGTTAAATAATTAGTTAATTAGAGAGATAGAAATTGAATATTTAAATAATAAAGATTATTTAAATTAGGAAATTAATCAGAATTAATTAAATAATTAATATTTAATTAATATTTAGAAAATGATTAAAATGATTAAATAATGATAGAATAGGAAATAGAATAATTAGTAAGATGATGAGGAAATATGAAATTAGAAGAATAAGATTAATTAATTAAATTAAATAATTAAAGAATTATTTAATCAATTAGAGGAATAACTAGTACGTGATCAATGAGACATTTTTAGGTGTCTACACCTCATATCAAAATTCACTTAACAAGCTTTATATCAAGACTCATATTATCGAAAATCAAATACCATTTTAAAATGATCAAGTTCCATATTGAAAACCAATTTAAAAAACCCAATCAATCCAAACTCATATCATAGACCAATCAGGAAATCAAATCAGTCCCATATTGAACACAGTTCCATATCAAATCAGATCCATATCGAACACAGATCCATATCGACAAACGATCCATACCAACAAAATGACCCATATCGAAAAACAATTGAGTCATATCAACAAAAGTCCCATAACGTCTTTGGCCCAATATCAAAAATTGATCCACATCAACCAACACCAAACAATCCATATCAAAAACTTGACCCATATGGAATAATGATGAGTTGACCCATAAATGATGAGCAACAAAAGACTCATATCGAACATTGACCCATATCGCAATCAGGACCCATATCAACTTTGACTCATATCTCAATCATGACTCTTATCGAAATAGGACTCATATCAACTAACCTCATATTGATAAAATGACCCATATCGACCTTGAGCCATAACGACCTTGAACCATATTGACTTGACGGACTTGATTCACACCAACAATTTGAACCTTATCAACATGACTCATATTGATGACTGACTCATACTGGCCCATGACACAAAAATCATCCAAACACCATCCCATCGACATAATCGACTCAACTAACACATTGACAGGGTGTAAAACTTCATAACGAACCTAAAAATCCAAATTAAACCTATCAAAATTTTCTTTAAATTAAAAAATTTCTCCCTGTCTCATATGCGCTAAAATAGTAGTTAAATGCGCAATTTCATATGCGCGAACAGAATCATCATATGCGCTATAAAACCATTCATAATGCACTACACTATTTCACAGATACGCTAAAATCAACATCATATGCACTATTGTGCAAATCAAATGCGCTATCTAAAAAAACCTATGCGCAATGACAATACTCATATTTGCAAAAAGAAATATTGCATGTGCTAAAAGAAAAATTATATGTGCAAAAAGAAGTGAAAAAATAAAAAACACGAAAAAACCCTAACCTAGAGCAAAAAATTTAAAAACTTGCAAAAACGCCTAAAATCTAAGCTAAAAATTCACAAAGCGGGTTAGATAATCAACTCATTGGTGGTCTATACTCTGTTGGCCTCTCAAATTGGCGAACTTGCTAAAAATGGTGATGGTGGTAGGGGGTGCCATCTCCTCTCTCTCCTCCAAGCTCCAATACTCCAAAGACAAGTGTGCAATTGAGGTGGAAATGGGCCCTAAGAGGCTTATATAGTCCATGTTGACGCAGGCGGCTGTGATACCTCGGTGGACATGTGGGGCATGTACATGGTATCCCCACATAGTCTTCACCCCATTTTTCAATATCATTTTTAATAAATCGATCGGGTGATAAATTTTAAAAATCCAAAAAAATCAAAACAATTTTTAAATCCAAAAAATTCAACAATCGCACAAAATTCCAAACATTGTCGTACTTCGTGTCGTCCCCTTGAAACAACACAATTTTTTTCAATTTATCGCCCAATGGGGCAATATCATATCATCATATCAACATTTCCATATCGGCTTCATCATCAGTCTCATATTGATATCGGTTTCATATCAGCATATCCTATCAAAATCATTTTTCATATCTAGGGCATCATATCAACAATTTTGGGCAAAAACATCATATCGAAAAATTTTGATGACAAAATTGAGCGTTTTTCTTTGAATCAACATGTGGCCATACGTCGACTCAAAGAGGGGAAAAATGTAGACACCTAAAAGTTGTGCAACAAATTAAGTGAATTTTATTCATTTAATTATCTCTAATTCTTCCAATTAATTAAACCAAGATTTAATTGATAATCCTATTCTTCTATTTTGACCATTAATCAAATTAAAGATTTGATTAATATTTCCCTTCTTCTATCCTAGCCATTTAATTAAATTTACATTTAATTTAAATTCCCCTTTCCCATTTTAATTAAATCTACATTTAATTAAAATCCTCTTTGTATTTATATAAATCCAGATTTATTTATAAATCCCTCCACTTGCAAAATTAAATTTCACATTTAAATAAATAAATATTTATTTAAATCTATCAAATGCAAGTTGCATCCAAAATTGAAATAAATTAATTTTATTTTAATTAAATCCTATTATCCTCCATCCACTTGCAAAATCCTACATCTTCCACTTGCATCTCCTTAATCATTCTTCTAGAAGCCTTCTAATCCTATCTTAATCATCTCTAGTCTCCTAATCATGTCCTTTCCTAAATTTGAGGAGGTCACTTCTCAAATTTGGAAGAAAGTCTTCTAAATGTATTAAAGGCTTCATTTCTTCAACAAGTTAACTCATTGAGTTCCCCCAAATTTGGAAGGACTCTTACAAATTTGTCCCCAAAGTCTTCCAAATGATTAATGGTTAACTCAACCCTCCCCTCATGGTTAGAGACTTTCTCTCTAACTTAACCCTCATCTAACCCAAGGGTCTCATCAAGCACTCATGGCTTTAACCTTGGTTATCCTATTAACCCTTGCACAAGAGTTTACCCTCTGGGTAAAAACTTTATCCAATGGATGACCCTAACCAACCACAACCTTACCTCCTAAGGTAACCTTCATGTCTCCTCAGGCATTTAATGTCTCTTGCATCTCCTCTCAAGCCATCTCAAGGAGACATTTGTCAACTTGGGATTGGATTGAATCCCTCACATGAATTGATAACTTTCAATCCTATCCCTTGTTGAGATTATTCAATCTCAACCATCCCTTGCCCTATTTTCCTTATAAATAGAGCTCTCATTCTTCATTCTCCATATCAAGTTTTAATGCATCTACATTATCGTCTCATAACATTAAGAATCTTGCCTCTCTTTAATAGAATAGCATTTTAGATCATTTTGATAGCATTATAATCTTAGATATGTCATGTTAATCTCATATCATGTTAGCTTCATCTTAGTATCATTTTCATGCTAGTTTAGCTTTGTATCAATCTCCTCATTTTACACCATATCACTATCTAGTTTCATATCTCAATCATTCATTGGGATCATAGTTGCATCCATTTTGATATTAAAATCCTCTAAATCTCGTTCTCTAGGTTGTCATCCAAGAGATCAAGTGCTCTTCCAAGTGAGGGCCACCTTGAATCTTGAGGATCTTTAGAGATAAAGGAGCATGGAACGATTTTAAAGAGTTTTGATTCATTAACTTGCTTTGTTTGGATTTCTATCTCTAATGCAATGTTTCATGTGTGTGTTTGAACTATTCTTCTCTCTTGCAGGTTGATCCCACATTTCCAGCATACACCTTGTATTATTCATATTTCCAACCCAACAAAAATTGATAAATTCCAATGTACCAATTATTTTTCTCAAAATATATTTTTTGGCAATAAATAAAATACTTTGAAGTGTCATTAAGATTTAAAAACAAAAAATAGTTTTAAACTCTAAATGATATCAAGCTAGAAGATATTATGAAAAACAAAAATAATTTTAAACTCTAAGTGATATTGAGCAAGAATATTATGACACCTTTCAAAATCACATGAAAAATACTAATTATAATTATGAATGATTTATTTTGATATGATGAAGATAATTACTCTTTTATATATTGAATTAAACAAAATGTGATTACAAGAAAAGAAAATAGCAATTCAAGAAATGAAAAGAAAAAAATTACAATACCAAACAGCTGAAACCACCACACAAAGATTCTTACATCTAAGTTATATAATAATTACTTCTATATCCAGAGGATGGATTCTTACATCAGAAATATATAATATTCGTTTCCATATAATAAAGATGCTCCTTGCATCATCTCATAATCGTCCAAATCCTCTTCGTTTCTCTATACCATGGATGAAGATATTTCTAGATTGATGGGTAGATTAGGAGTCTTCGTGGACTCTATACCACGGATGAATATTCTTCGGAGGAAGATGACAATGGTACTTCACGCGGTGGGGAGGAGTTGAAAGGTAATGGAGGATTGCTTACATCATCACCGTTTCCTTCCAGCATTTGTACCACCCTGCTCATTGATGGTCGGTCATTGGAATTGTATTGAATACACCAAAGTCCTACTTTCGTCATTCTCCTCACCTTCTCTTCATCTTCCACTTCCATGTCGCATCGACCTTTTTCTCTCAACCTCTTTTCCAACTCCCCACTTTCTATCAATTTGAACGCCCATTCCGGAAAATAAAGTTGACTCGAATGGCTCACCTGCAACTCAATGTTCTTCCTCCTTCCCGCTATCTCCATTAATAGCATTCCAAAACTGTAAACATCTGATTTGTCTGTTACACCTCCCAAATTTATATTCCACACCTCTGGCGCAACATATCCTGGCGTCCCTCTGGTTGCCGTAATTGATACGTGGTCGTCTCCCTTCCCATACAGTTTAGCGAGACCAAAATCAGCTACTTTGGGCGTGAAATCTGCATCCAGTAAAATATTGTGAGGCTTAATGTCAAAATGAATGATGCGCCTGTTACAATCTTGGTGCAAATACGCAATTCCGCGCGCAGCGCCCAAAGCAATTGAATACAATTGCTCCCAACTGAGCTTCTGTTCTTGTTCTTTTCCTTGAAATAGAAACTTCTCTAGGGATCCATTGGCCATGTACTCATATACAAGTGCGCTTCTGAAACCTTCAAAACAATAACCCATGAGGCGAACCAAGTGAACGTGATGAATGGTTCCCAGAGTTGCAACCTCATTCATGAACTGGCTCTCACTCTGTCTCGACTGATCCAAAAGTTTTACAGCCACAAAAAAACCGCTCGGGAGCTTTCCTTTATAAACCATGCCGAATCCTCCTTCCCCAAGTTTATCTGAAAAGTCGTTAGTGATCTTCTTTAGCTGAGAGAATGAATATCTGGTCGGCATTTCATGAATATAACTTTGGAGAAAATTCTCCACTTTCCCAATAGACCCTGAATTCATCGGTTCGCTTGCAACACAACTTTGGATCCATCTAAAGTAGGATGACCTCTTTCGATAAACAACAATAAGAAATAGTGCTACTATCACTATGAAAGCACTTGCCCCAATGGCTATTCCTGGAATTCATGTGTAGTATCATAGATTAGTGACTCCACCATACAAGAAAATTAGAAGAATGTTTAAAACTCACACAAAAAGGTTCCTTAGTATTTACCTGTTATATCTCTGCCTTTTTTAGTTCTGACTGTTATAGCTCGATAAATTGATCTCTCGACTGTTTAAATTTGGTAAATGCTAATCAGATGCGAATATAATTTTTTTTGAACTAAACTGAGATAATCCAATTTCGTATTTTATATTTTCGAATTGCAAGGCAATTAAACTTAATGGGTGCTTAGAAGAAAATATAGAGAGATCTGAACCAAATTATACCTGATGAACATGTGGTTTGATGGGGTGCATCCTCGCAAAAGCAAAGGAACTGGTTTAAATCGGAAATATTAAACCCACACAGACCACCGCTTGAAACGCAACTCTTACATTTCTGGTCTTGTTCCTCTGCAATATTCCAATGGGTTGATGCCTCTTCAACAGTTACCGATTTAAAATAACATCCTGGAACCTCAAGGCCAGGTAGTAGAGCTACACATTGCAAACCACACACAAGAACTTGTAGACTGATGTTATGTCGTTGGATTTGATCGAAGAGACCCCCGTCTTGGATTGCATCTTCGTTGAGATTATATGAAAATGAACAATTTTGGAAACTCGTGTCCTCAGTAATTGTTGAAGTCTGATTATCTGGAAAAAAGTTTAAGATTGTGTACCTCTGGTTTCCAATTTCGATTACCAAATGTCCCTTATCTTCACAGTCGACTTGTAAGTCTGGCAGACCACATCCACTTTCCCTTAAACCAAAAGGATATGGGATTTTTATACCGCCACATGTTTGATTGCTTTCGCAGTTTGTATAACTGACGTCTGCGCATAGCGAACAAGGGAGTAAAAGGGTATAGAGAATGAAGGCATAAAGGAGATTAAAACGAGACATTGGCTGATGGAGGGGCGATTTTATTGAAGTAAAAAGGGACAGTATTGCAGCTACGGGCATTCCTCGTTTATCAGAGAAGGCGAATCCTGAGGCATCTCATTAGAATGAGATCATGGTAGCATTTGAATGATTCGATTATCTGGTCAAGACCAATTACGTGGTCAATACGCTCCGTGACAACTTTTTCTTCTCACAACTCCCAAATTCAAGATGATTAAGACATTAAATGGGATCAATTATTATATTCAATTGCTTTAGGCGCACTTAATTATGAAGAACCGTGTTTATCAGTTTGAGCTGTAGACTAAATAAAAAGGCATAAGGACAAACTTCAATATATGTACAAAACATCAAGCTTAAATTGGAGGGAACAGGTTGACCGGGTCTATGATATGTGGTGCTTTGTCATTAAAGTTGTTTCTTACTTTAATTCGAGCCATAGCTTCACTAGTCTAATTCCAAGTCACCACAGAAATACATTTTGTTATAAACTTTACACCAATTTCAATTTTTGAGATTTGCTTTGATATCGTTTGATTTATATTATTACTAGTTTAGTCGAGTAATTGATCAATAATAAAATGTAAATACTGAAATTATCTGTGATTTTTAAAAAATTGTTAGTAAAAAAGAATTTGAGTTATTATTCTCTTATTTGATTCAATTAATATTTTTTTAGTATAGAATGTTAAACAATTTTGAAACTTAAATATAGAATTAAAAATAAATAACAAGATAATCTCAAAATTTATATCTTAGAAAATCTTATAAGAGGAAAAAATTACGAGTAGCAATAATTGTTCATCTACCAAATATATTAATAAAATCAAAACAAGTACATAGAGAATATATAACTTATAACTAGTCTAAGTGTGCTTACTATCAAGTCTCAAATATCTTCTACAATGAAATTCTCATCAATTTGATTAGCACAATACTCACAAAAGCCACCATTAATTTGAAGAGGCCTTTGGGCCTCTATTTCTTTTTCAAAAAAACTATACACTGGATTTTTTTCTTTTTGTTTTTTAAGACTACATCTAAATAGCATAGATGGGATGATCATATGGTCCATTGGAATTATTTTATTCTTAAATGTTTTGAAGTTGGATTCTAACTTCTTCTTTTTTATATTAGATATAAGAATAAAACAATTGCATCAACATTTTTGACCCAACGTATTAGAGACTACATAACAAGGAGCCTAACAGACTACCAAATTACTAGATTAATAGATTTGTAGATAGAATATAAATTGATCACCTACCAAACTAATTTATAATAAGCCATATAGTTCAAAATAACCAACATAAATAGTGACCCATAGGCAAAAAGGGCCCTATACATCAATAAAAGAACACAAAATGGGTCATTTACATTTTTACTTATGGCCCATACATTTGAGATCATATATAAAATGAATGTTGTATCTATACAAAACATGTATAGGATAAGCTATTGTACAACTAGTCTTCAACCCATGTTGTCCACCCTTGGGGACCTTCCATCTAGATGATGTTCCTATTCTAGTTCACCATCCCCACTGCAGCTAACTGTTATGATTGATATTGCCTCCCCACCTTCTTGCCTTCATTGATATCATTCACAAAAGCCTCCAAAGCTTTAACAAATAGCGATCTTGCTATTGAACTTGGGCCATGTGTAACCATGCGAAACCTCTGAGAGATAAACTCTTGTAGTGCCATCTTCAATGAACCTCTCAAACTTTTTTTTTGAAAGCCTCATGAGAATAGTGAACTTTAATTCAACATTATAAGCAATGAGTCTTCTTAGAGACTTAGTAAGTAGCCTACCCATCCCCTGAAATTTCTCCTCATTCCTAATGGTCTAAATAACCCATAAAATCTGACATGATAAAAGAGATCAAAATAGATTGTTATCCTTTTTAATGCCATTAATGAAACCAAAGACAACATCAGAATAAGAAAATTTATCTTAAAAGTTAATCCCAAATATGTTCCATTTTTCATTAGCCACAACATAATCAAAGTTTAGATATGCATAATGGATTAATTAACTCTGCAAATACTACAAACATCATTAGCCTGCTGATTAGTTTTAATAGGTAATCTATGAAAGTTAAACAACCATTTAAATCCTTTCTTTTTTGGGCATGATATTACAGCGCCATAGTAAGGAAAACACTTTATGTCAATATTCATCACTATGGTTTAGATTCCACACAGTGTTGATGTGAGCAATCAGATCCTTACAACAAAGAACTTCATAAACCACCTTTTTCTTGGTGTTAATTATTCGAGCACCATCTATCAATGTGAATAGTTTGAATCTATCTTCCACAATAGACTAGTGCTTGGGGAGCTACAATTTACTACAGGGTTTGCTTAAGATAAAATAGGTTCTCTAGTTGGATGAACGCAAGCGATATTTTTGACTGAGAACATTCCAATAGATTAGTTGCCCATTAACAATAATAACATTGAAGCAAAAAATACTATTAATATTACTTTTAGCATAACATCCTTGAATAAGGGCAAGGGCCTACCTTTGTGGAATAAATTCCACCAGTTGGACCTCTCACTGCAAAGGGTGTTATCATCATTGAGGATTCTATTATTATAAATTAGGTTTCTAAATAACTCCCATGCCTTCCATATTACCTTGAAAACATTATAACCACCTAGGGAGATAGGGAAACTACTAGCAAGAAGGTCAGTAAATGGGAGCAACTTCTAGGCCTTCCAGCCTATTTAGGAACAATAATCTTAATAGTATTTCTAATAAGGACCTTCCATCGTTCATTTCCCTCCAATGCATGAAAGATCCATTTGGATGCTAATGCAATCCCTTGTATCTTAAGATCCTTTAGACCCAAGATGCCCATCTTTTTGCTAAGACAACACCATTTCCATTTGACCGAATGCCACTTCTTGTTGCCTCTACCATTGGACTAAAGGAAGTTTTTGATTACTTTTTGAATATCAATGATTTTCTAATTGTTGAACATCCACATAAAGGCATAGTAGAGAATATAGGAGGAGAGAATCTTTTGGTAGACCTGCATTCTGCTAGTCATGGACAAGTACTACCTATTCCATCTAGCCAACTTATTCTCAATCTTCTCTATGATCCATAGCCACATTTTCTTCAAACATGGGTTGACCGCAAAAGGTATACCCGAATATATAACTTGTTTAGAAGGGCACCCCATTAAAATTTATACTTACAAACCCATGTGGGGGATATCCACCCATTCAAGAAGGATGGATTTGATAGAAGAAACCTTGGCTCTAGAGGCTTCACAAAACAAATCAAGTTTCAACATCAAGAACTCCATGTTTACCTCTTCAAGTTATAGGAATAGACTCGAGTCATCAACACACTGAATATTATTATGTGCTCCTTGTTAGGTGAAGTAATTCCCTTGATCTTATGGGAGAAGGAGGATTCCTACTTAAAAGGATAAAACATAACATCAGATGCTATAACAAACATGGAAGGGGCCAAAGGGAACCCTTGCCTAATGGATCTTTCCATCTTAAAAGTTTGAGTCTATGATCCATTGACCTCAACTTGAGCAGACGCATCATTAAGAAAAATCTGGACCATCTAACAACACTCTTTTCCCTAACCCAAATTCTTCCAACATCATGATGAGGAGACTCCATTCAATCAGATCATTTGCCTTCTCAAAATCAATTAGAAACATGCAGGAACCATCTTAGTTGTTATATTTAGCTCAGTTCATTGCCTCCCAACTAGTGATGAGATTCTCAAGAATGTATCTACCCTGAATGAAACTAGTCTAAGTATTTCTCACAAAGTTGGGTAATATATCTACTAATTTGAGCACAATAATCTTAGCTAGGTGTTTATCTAATACATTTAGGGGAGTAATAGGCCTCTAGTTTTTTGTGAGAGAATTTTCCCCATCTTTGGGGAGTAATTCAATCACTCCTTTATTAATATTGGTTCCCAAAGGATCCTTGTTCAAAGCTTCCTCATAAACCTGGAGTTGGTCCAAACTTATCAAATCCTTAGCATTTTTATAAAACTCAATAGGTAAGCTATCTAGACTAGGGGCCTTACCATTGTTGAGAGTGTTGGTGGCCTTGAGAACTACTTCAATAGAAAATGGTTTCTTGAGCACATTAACCTCCCCCTCCAAAAAATTTCTTGGGATGAGGGTTTTGCATTTGTCTCTTGCAGATTGGCTAGAGGGAGAGTTCTCTTTAGAAGAGAAAAAAAATTGGTAGCAAAGAAGGAATGCTTATTTAATGTCATTCTTGTCCACCAATTCTTTGCCTTCATCCTAGATTCTATCTATCCTTTATTTGAACTCCTTATGTCTTAGAATATTAAAAAGGAACTTAGAGCCCTTATCACCCTACTCAAGCCAGTTGATTCTAGCCGTCATATTGATACCCCAAATATTTTTATTTTAAATGCCTCTTAGATAATATTTGGTATGAGACAACAATTGAACTAATTCAAGGTTGGTAAGATCTAATTGGGTCTGAGATTCTAAAGATATCAAGTTATCTACCAACTCCCTTTCCAACTTCTTGTCATCCTTAGCCTTTTTCTTTCCCACTATTTGCAATAGGATCTTCTAGCTATTAATATTCTTATTCTATTTTTCAATGGCAGAGAGAGTGTGGTTGTCCCATCTGTTAATTTGTCTAATCATATAGATAGCACATCTCACATCTTGATCCTTCAAAAGTCTAGCATTGAGAATAAAGCTATCATTTCTCTTATTAGGAGAGCCAACATTAATATAAGTGTAATATGAGCATTGGTAAGATGGTGATTTGAAAAGGTGTATGGGCATACTTTAACAGTGGACTCATCATTTGCTTGTTTCAAGGAGAAAAAATCTTTATTAGGATAAAATTTATCCAACCTGCAATATATTCTCCTCCTCTCTAGAAATTGTACCAAGTGTACCAAATGGAGTTATAATTGTTCTTCTTTCCTTCAAGGGATCAATGAGTTTGAGTTTCTCCTTCATCCTAGTCCAATATAGCTTTTCCCCACTTGTCCATTCAAGATCCAAATCTCTTGACTTAACCTCCTGATTCTCAATCATATTGAAGTCCTCTCCAAATAACCAAGGGATGTCCGAGAGAGTGCTCAACCAATTCTATAAGTCAATTCTCTCTCTGTATTCATTAGAGGTGTAGAGGGAGCAGACTCCAACCTTAATGTATTGGATGCTAACTATGATCCACAACCTTGTTGCATGGGGAACAACCCTTATCTACCACCTTATTAGCCCACTTGCCTCCCAATAGAATGACAAATCCTCCTTTTCTTTTATCATTATTGATAGATAATAGGGGAGCATCTTTCCAGCCATATGAAAGGTTCACATCCAATATGATTTTGGTAGCTTTTAACTTCCTGGAGAAGCATGAAGTCAATATGCTTGTGCTAGTTCAAAAACCTTCAGACTTGTCTGGAGATTTTAATCCCCTAACATTCCAAGATATACATTTCAAGTCCATGAGATACATTTATTGAATGATGTCCATAACAACCTTGAAGCTATTAAAGCATTTAGGGACAATTGTATTGAATACACCACACTCCTACTTTTGCCAATCTTCTTACCTTATCTGAGTCATCTCCCACTTCAATATCATCTTTACCTATTTCTCTCAACCTCTTTTCCAATTCCCCACTCTCCATCAATTTGAACGCCCAAGCTAGTAGTAAAGATTGACCCACTAAAATATCTACTTAGAAAAGCCACTCTCACAGGGAGGTTAGTTAAATGGGTCATGATCCTAAGTGAGTTCGACATTCAATACACAGAAGGATGGGCCATCAAAGTACAAGCAATTACAGATCAATTGGAAGAAGCACCTTTACTAGACAAAAACCCACTACAAGTGGAATTTCCAGATATAGATGTGCTCACCATCACACCCAAGAAATGGACCCTATACTTTGATTGATCCTATACCCAACATAGATCAGGTGTCGACATCTTGTTCGTCAGTTTGGAGGGACACACAATTTCAAGATCCTACAGATTGATGTTCTCTTGAACCAATAACATTGCCGAGTATGAAGCCCTGGTCACTAGCATCCAAATAGCTGTGGAATGGAGAATCACATAATTGAAATTTTATGGAGACTCTCAATTAATCATCAATCAGGTCAACGATGATTATCAAACAAAGGATGACAAGTTGATGCCCTACAAGAGAATAATGGACAATTTTAAGAAGTATTTTGTGGACATCACCTTTGAACAGATTCCAAGGTCAGACAATAGAGCTACTAATGCAATGGCCACTATCACCTCGCTCTTATAAATCCTAGATAAACAAAGTCATTAAATGAATTTCTAGTGGAGCAATTATTCTCCCCAGCTTATAACAATTCAGAATCCCAAGTTATCTGTGCCCTAATTGGTTTTGATTCTCCTCTATGCGAGAAAATATACACCTATCTCAAATACAATACCCTCCTACCTGACCTATCTCACAACCAAAAATGAAGCTTTATCCGACAAGCAGCCCGCTACACCTTAACCACTGACACACTTTATCCCGAAGCATGAGAACTCCTCGATGGACCTATATCAACACAAGTATATCATCCTATCAGATGCATCTATTATACACAATCAAATAATCAATAATTCATGTGATGACAGTCACACAATCAACCAATATCTGTTCAATCAATCATCCAATCAATCAATCATGCATCATATCGAAATTCACTCAACAAGCTTCATATCAGGACTCATATCAAAAATAAAATACCATTTTAAAATGATCAAGTTCCATATCAAAAACCAATCTCAAAAACCCAATCAATCAAGTTTCAATCAATCCAGCCTCATATCACAGATCAATCAAGAAATTAAATCAGTCCCATATCGAACATAGTCCCATATCAAATCAAATCCATATCGAAAACATATCCATATTGACAAACAATCCATATCAACAAAATGAATCATATCAAAAAATAATTGACCCATATCGACACAAGTCCCATAACGACTTTGGTCCAATATAAAAAATTGATCCACATCGACCAACACCTAACAATCCATATCAAAAACTTGACCCATATCGAATAACGACAAGTTGACCCATAAAGATAAATTGACCCATAAAAGATGAGTGACAAAAGACTCATATCAAACATTGACCCATATCGAAATCATGACCCATATCAACTTTAACTCATATCGCAATCACAACTCTTATCAAAATCAGGACTCATATCGATAAAATGACCCATATCGATCTTGAACCATATTGAATTTGACCAACTTAATTCACACCAACAATTTCAACCATATCAACATGACTCATATCGATGATTGACTCATACTAGCCCATAACATGAAAATCACCCAAACACTATCCCATCAACACAATCAACTCAATTGACACATTGACAGGGTGTAAAACTTCATAAAGAACCTAAAAATCCAAATTACACTTGTCAAAAATTTCTTTAAATTCAAAAAATTGCTCTTTCTCTCATATGCGCTAAAATAATAGTTAAATGTGCAATTTCATATGCATTATTTAATCTATCATATGTGCTATAAAAAAATTCATAATGCGCTACACTGTTTCACAGATGCACTAAAATCAACATCATATGCGCTATTGTGCAAATCAAATGTGCTATCTAAGAAAACCTATGCAGACAATTAAAATTCAAATGCACGACGACAATACTCATATGCACGAAAAGAAACATCACATGTGCTAAAAGAAAAATCATATGCGCAAAAAGAAGTGAAAAAATTAAAAACGCGGAAAACGCTAACCTAGAGTGAAAAATTTAAAAACTTGCCAAAACACCTAAAATCTAAGCTAAAAATTCACAAAGCGGGTTAGATAATCAACTCACCGGTGGTCCGTACTCTATTGGCCTCTCAAATTGATGAAATCTCTCAAAATGGTGATGGTGGTAGGGGTTCCATCTCCTCTATCTCCTCCAAGCTCCAATACTCCAAAGACAAGTGTGCAAATGAGGTGGAATTGGGCCCTAGGAGGCTTATATAGCTCATGTTGATGCAAGCGGCTGTGATACCTCAATGGACGTGTGGGGCATGTGAATGCTATTCCCACATAGTCTTCACGTCATTTTTCAATATCATTTTTAATAAAACTATCGAGCGATAAATTTTAAAAATCCAAATTTTTTTTAAAAAAATCAAATATTTAAAAAAAAAAATCAAAACAATTTTCATCTATATCTCTGTCCACTACCGAATATTGAATTGCTTTGTCCAATATAGCTCTATGAGTGGGTGAAATACACAAAATTTTGAATAATGATATGTGTGCCAGAGTTTTCTTAAGTTGCTCAACAACACTATAGGTCCCTATTGTTGGTGGATGATTTTGTGGTATTCCTTGTAAAGTTACCTTTGATCTATGAGTAACTACGGCACAGTCTTTGTCTCGGGGAGTTATGGTGATTGTAGCCACTGTATCATATGACTTACAGGTATTGTCGGTATCATATGCTGTGTTATCAAGATTTATGTTAAATCCCTCTTCATAGTCTTTATGTGTATGCTTGACATCCATGATGTGTTCTATGAGTTCATCTTCAAACCAACCTGAATGAGATGGTTGATCATGCCCCCAGTCTCTGAGACAAAGATTTCTATCATCACCATATTTTGGTGCCTCTGATATCATGCAAATTTGGTTATCATCTGTGTGAGTGTCTAGATATTGCTCATCTTGATCAAGTGTTTCTTGTGAATCATTGTTTACTATATGTCCTAAGCTAATGGCATGAATAGTGTAGTCGTATGAGACCTTTGTGTAGTTAGTTGTATTGTCTTGAGTACCTGATGTGGTAGCTTTCCCTTTGTCATGCTTAACAAATGGATCCTTAAAGATTGTATGATTCATGTTTGCTGAGGTTTTATTAGTATCGATTGTGATGTCACCTTGGTCTATCATATCTTGGACCAAGTTTTTCAATTTGTAGCAACTAGTTGTTTTGTGACCTTTAGTCTGATGATAATCACATAAATCATTATCATTCCACCATGTGGGTTTGAAAGGACCTGGTTCATATACTCTTATTTTTGGTAAAGTGATCATGTTTGTCTGTATTAACTTTTTGAGCGCTGACTCAATAGGTTCTCCTAGAGGTGTGTAATTCCTCCTTGGATCATTTACTCTAGGGTACCTTGTGTTCTTGTTTTGTGTTGTGTTTACATTTGTTGAAGTAAGGTTATTCTCTATACGTGGATTTGATGATTGATTCGTTCCCAAAGATAAAACCGGTTGAGTTCTATTTACTATTCTGGTGTCTACAATACCATCATTGGTCACATTTTTGTTTTTCGACCAAAACTTGGATTTGTCATTGTTGTTGGTGTTTGCATACTTAATAAGACCTTGTTCCACTAGTCCCTTCTCACATTTTAGAGCTTTTTCTGTGATTTGTTTGAATGTGGTTAAATATTGCATTTGTATCAAATATTTAATCTTGGGAATCAAGTTTAATGTGAACATATCCACTTGCTCTATTTCTGGGATAACTGTTTTGCACCTCCTATAGAGAGCCCTCCATCATTGTATGAAGGATGCAAATGTTTCATTCTCATATTTTTTAGCGGCACATAAGTCCATCAAAGTAACTAGGGTTTCAATGCTATGTGAGAGGTTTGCAATAAAATGTTTAGCTAATTCTCCCCGTGATGTGATGGTTGGTGGTAAATGTGAAAACCACTCTAAAGCCAAGACCCCCATACTTTTAGGAAATAGTCTCATTAAGTAAGTATCTTCAGTTGCAACCTCTATACATACCGTAAAAAACTCTCTGATGTGGTCTCTAGGATCACCATTCCCTCGATATCTGTCGAATTTAGGCATTTCAAAATATGGTGGGAAAGAAGACATGTATAATGTGTGATCGAAAGGATAAGGATGTAAGTCCTACATTGTGTAGCTCTTTTTATCATTACCAGTATGCATGGTCGTCATTTGTTGTTGCAAATTTTGTAATTGTTGTGTCAGAATATCTGTTTGGGTCAAAGGTACACCTTGTGTTTGTGTATGTCCCACAAAAGGATTCGTGGTTGCATAACTAGGAGGTTGTTGGAAGGTACCATGATTATAATTTTGTGTGTTGTATATTCCACTAGGTACCGTGAAATAAGTGATATGCGAACCTATGTTTGGTGGAGTTGTACTTGTTGTATTGGTAAGACCTAGATTTTCATTTTGGTGACTATATGTCAATCCTATAGAATAGGAAACCGGAGATTGGGTTGCACTTGTTTCTTGTATTTGAATAGGTGCTGAGACACTTGATATTATCAGTATGCTTTGTGTTGGTATACTAACATTTATCACTGAAGATGATGCACTTGTTTGAAAGTTTGCATTTGTATTGAGATTTCTTTGGATAGGTATGTTTTGAGGAAAACTGGAGGTCATTTCTTGCATTTGTGTTATGGGTAGTGTTTGACTGTTATCTTGACCTAAAGTTTTTCCTAGTGGTAAGATCTTCATGACATCAAAATCTTCAAGTAGTTTCACCCCATTTTGTAATAACAACAAGAGATATTTGTCCCTATCACTATGTATAAGTGCATCTAAGATCATAAGGACATGTGGATCTTGTTGAGCTGACTCAATTTCTTCTTTTGTTAAATGTTGTTGTAATTCATTTAGGGGATACATTGCTTGAGAACCTGATTGTTGACTAGTTGATATGTCCATATTCCAAGTTGGGTTTACAAACTAGTCATTGTTTGGGTCCATTATACCTTTTGCCTTTTGTGACAGGCATTTACAACTACTATATGAGGGTGGTTTTATGCAAGACAATGACTAATGCTAGATTGTAGACATAGATATGAGGTATGCAAAACTAGACTAGACACTCTATTGGGGATTTTGATGCGAGACTTGTTGAGTATTTCTGGATTTCTGTAATGCAAGTTTTTCCATGTCTTCTCTTAGACGTTCTGCAAGAATTTCTCTATCAATCCTATGGGCAATTTTATACTTGATATTTATCTCGTACTCGACTCCTATATATTGAGGTACGTTTCTCCTTGAGTCCCAGGCTGAGTTCGCTAGACCTTCAATGATTTCTCGCTGACTGCCATTTGGGACTAGATTAGGTTGCTTGAAGGGGAGCAAACCATCACCTGGGAGACCCATTAAGACGCATGCTATAACTTTGTAGGATGATTATGTCAATGATGACGGACTAAGACAGACGTATATCAAATCTAGATGAAGACGTATATGAGGATGATAATGGGGATGATAATGAGGACTATGCAAGGACTAAGGGCCATAGTAAGGACCTAAATGAAGACCTATGCAAGGACTTAGGATGACAGTAAAGACGTAAGTGAAGACCTATGCAAGGACTTAGGATGATAGTAAGGACGTAAGTGAGGACTATGCAAAGACTTATGACGATAGTAAGGACGTAAGTGATGACTATGCAAAGACTTATGACGATAGTAATGACGTAAGTGATGACTATGCAAAGACTTATGATGATAGTAAGGACGTAAATGAGGACTATGCAAGGACTTCCTAGTGTCACAAGTGTATAAACCTTTGAGTTTTGACGTTTCAAAAATGGACTTTGTTTTTAGTAATTCTATGTATAGGACAAGTTTCGTGGTTTCTTCAAATCTGAGAACAATTATTTGAAGGTAAATATAGTTGACTAGACTTTTTTTTCAAACAATCTTAGAAAATTCAGAGATACGTAGGATAGGGCTTGAAATAGCCCAAAGGACTAACTCAATACTGGTCTGACACAACAATACGTAAAAAAGCACAAAATACAATCTTAGGTTGGAAAGTGGACATCATTCAATGAGGCCCTTAAAAAATACAGAGACAAAATGAATAGATAGAGAGTCTAACAGCACTGGCTCCACTCCACAGCACACACTTCTTGGGCATGCCAGTCTGTCTTACCCTAAAGATCCAAAGATCTTATAGTCTAGGGATTCTTGTATCATAGTGTAAGGTACATGAAGGGTATCTATGGGGTACGATCCACACTCCCAGAATCACTGGATGTAGGGTTTTGGGCTACTAAGTTGGTTCTTATTGTAGGGTTTCGAGGGGTCCCGATCCAATGACAGATTCTTAGAGTAAGCCACTTAAGACTTTAGTTGAGCTTATCGGTGTAGGGAAGGCCCCCACATACGTCGAATTCACTCAACATTCTAGCTGCCTGACCAGTATATTTATATAGCAGCTCGAAAAACTCGCTCGAGCGTACGCTGGGAGAGATGATATCCCCAAGGCATCGCAATTCAAATTACCTTTGTGGGGTGATAAAATCACCAATCAAAGATACCCCTCATTACATGGAATAAAATAAAATTGGATGTCTTTGTCACCTCCTTCCTTTCTCCCAAGACCCCAAAGGCGGGTGGAAAGTTAGTTAATGCAACAGTAGGTCCACCCCAAACACGATAAAAATTCTTTACCTTAAGAAAATGAAATATGATTTAATCTAATGCAACCTGATTCACGTTCATTTTATAAGCCAAATTGAGGTGTTGAATACGCATGTGCATGTCCATTTTAAACACCAAATTGAAATATGAAGGCATGCATGTCAATTTTAACCGTCGTTGATTTTAAGCCCAAATCAAAGTGTTATACATGCGTGCCAATTTTAACCAATGTTAATCTTAAGCACCAACAGATGAAGTGTGATATTTTGCATGCATGTCCATTTTAACCAATGTTAATTTTAAGCACCAAAAGACGAAGTGTGAGATTATGAGTGCAATTGATCTAATACTAATCCGATCCTTTCTGTAAATTTGCCACAGGCTACAAACAACTGATTAGCAGTAAAATCAAATCAAAAAACTGACAGAAACGAATGCGTGACAATATCTGCGTGATTGCGTGACTCTGACAAAGCCAATGCGTGAACATAACAGAGCGAATGCGTGATCCTGACAGATCGAATGCGTGACACCAAAAAATTGATTGTGTAATCTAAATAGGACGATTGTGTGACAGGCAAGCAGATAACACAAAAAAATAAAAAATTAAACTAAACCCAATTAGAAACTTGCAAAACCAATTGTGAGGCCCTAGCTAAATCTCTCATCATCCATTCAATATTAATTAGATCATATTTAACTTGATATGAGAGAAATAAGTTGTTGTATGTATCAAAGGCTGGTTGATTTTCCCAATCTTGTATCTACTTTTCTGCTTGGAGAACCCTTTGATAGCATTTGGCCTATCTTCTTTGTTCCTTTGTCCTTCTAACACCTGAAATCCTGAATTGTACCTTTCGTGCCATAAACTGTTATAATTAAATCATGTAATATAAATAATCCGTTTCCAGATTTACTCAATTTTAGACAGAATTAAATAGATCAGAGAACAAAAAGGATATGAGAATAGAAACAATCAAACAACAATTTTCCCTGCGAATGCGTGATAATTACAGAGCAATTGCATAACAAAGAAATGTCAATTCCGTGACGATGTAAGGGAGATTGCGTGATGGGTTCTGCACGAATGTGTAACCCTATCTAGTCGATTGCGTGGCCCTATCTATACGATTGCGTGATGATGTAAGTTTGATTGCATGACGAAGGGGTCTGTCTTGAAATCTATGCAAAACCTACAAAAAAGGAAAAAATCCGTACGATCTGCAAAAACAACACAAAAAATAGAGAAGGTTAATTAGCTGTTATTTCACGTTGGATTTACCAAAATGTAGCATGCTCAAATACACCATTGCTACATAGGAAATAATGACGATCACGAATCCTTAACTATCTAAGCAATTCAAACATAAAACCAATGAAATAGATGAAAAATGAAACTAAATTAAGCAATATGAAACTCCCTATTATGCATCATAGCTTCCATTGTTCTTCTTCTCTCTGTGGTATGATGGCTCTCAGATATTGCACTGACAACCTGCAATTGACACAAAGATTTGAAGTTCGTGATCTAGAGGAATTGTGAGGATTGAATGCTCAATTTATAGATTTTTGGATGAGATTGATTGAAAGGTGGAACGGATTGATCAAGAGGTGGAACTCGGGTGAGCTCACATGCTGATTGATAGTCCAACTGCTGACTTGGAGGTGAAACAGAATAGATTGAATAGATTAATTGAGACAACTACTTGAAAAAAAGCTAACTAAAAGAAGAAAAAGAATGATTGGAGGAAATAAAGAAGACGACAAAGAGAACTAGAAGATGGAAATAGAGATTGGAGAGATACATGATTTAATTAATTAATTGATTGAATTAATTAATTTAGCATGTGCTTGCACTCTGACTTAGATTTTCAAATTTAATCTTTGCATGATATTTATTCAAATAATTGAATTCATTTAATTCAATTTAGTATTTGAATATATTTAGAACTTGACTTTGATTTTGAATTTGATTTTTGAAATCATGCACATGTGACTAGAAGAATTAATTAATTAATTAATTTATTAAAAGAAACTATTTAATTATGCTAGAAATGGACTTTAATTAAATAATAAAGATTATTTAATTTAAGGATTAAATTATAATTAATTAAAAAATTAATATTTAATTAATATTTAGAAAAGGGTTAAATAATTAGTTAATTAGAGAGATAGAAATTGAATATTTAAATAATAAAGATTATTTAAATTAGGAAATTAATCAGAATTAATTAAATAATTAATATTTAATTAATATTTAGAAAATGATTAAAATGATTAAATAATGATAGAATAGGAAATAGAATAATTAGTAAGATGATGAGGAAATATGAAATTAGAAGAATAAGATTAATTAATTAAATTAAATAATTAAAGAATTATTTAATCAATTAGAGGAATAACTAGTACGTGATCAATGAGACATTTTTAGGTGTCTACACCTCATATCAAAATTCACTTAACAAGCTTTATATCAAGACTCATATTATCGAAAATCAAATACCATTTTAAAATGATCAAGTTCCATATTGAAAACCAATTTAAAAAACCCAATCAATCCAAACTCATATCATAGACCAATCAGGAAATCAAATCAGTCCCATATTGAACACAGTTCCATATCAAATCAGATCCATATCGAACACAGATCCATATCGACAAACGATCCATACCAACAAAATGACCCATATCGAAAAACAATTGAGTCATATCAACAGAAGTCCCATAACGTCTTTGGCCCAATATCAAAAATTGATCCACATCAACCAACACCAAACAATCCATATCAAAAACTTGACCCATATGGAATAATGATGAGTTGACCCATAAATGATGAGCAACAAAAGACTCATATCGAACATTGACCCATATCGCAATCAGGACCCATATCAACTTTGACTCATATCTCAATCATGACTCTTATCGAAATAGGACTCATATCAACTAACCTCATATTGATAAAATGACCCATATCGACCTTGAGCCATAACGACCTTGAACCATATTGACTTGACGGACTTGATTCACACCAACAATTTGAACCTTATCAACATGACTCATATTGATGACTGACTCATACTGGCCCATGACACAAAAATCATCCAAACACCATCCCATCGACATAATCGACTCAACTAACACATTGACGGGGTGTAAAACTTCATAACGAACCTAAAAATCCAAATTAAACCTATCAAAATTTTCTTTAAATTAAAAAATTTCTCCCTGTCTCATATGCGCTAAAATAGTAGTTAAATGCGCAATTTCATATGCGCGAACAGAATCATCATATGCGCTATAAAACCATTCATAATGCACTACACTATTTCACAGATACGCTAAAATCAACATCATATGCACTATTGTGCAAATCAAATGCGCTATCTAAAAAAACCTATGCGCAATGACAATACTCATATTTGCAAAAAGAAATATTGCATGTGCTAAAAGAAAAATTATATGTGCAAAAAGAAGTGAAAAAATAAAAAACACGAAAAAACCCTAACCTAGAGCAAAAAATTTAAAAACTTGCAAAAACGCCTAAAATCTAAGCTAAAAACTCACAAAGCGGGTTAGATAATCAACTCATTGGTGGTCTATACTCTGTTGGCCTCTCAAATTGGCGAACTTGCTAAAAATGGTGATGGTGGTAGGGGGTGCCATCTCCTCTCTCTCCTCCAAGCTCCAATACTCCAAAGACAAGTGTGCAATTGAGGTGGAAATGGGCCCTAAGAGGCTTATATAGTCCATGTTGACGCAGGCGGCTGTGATACCTCGGTGGACATGTGGGGCATGTACATGGTATCCCCACATAGTCTTCACCCCATTTTTCAATATCATTTTTAAAAAATCTATCGGGTGATAAATTTTAAAAATCCAAAAAAATCAAAACAATTTTTAAATCCAAAAAATTCAACAATCGCACAAAATTCCAAACATTGTCGTACTTCGTGTCGTCCCCTTGAAACAACACAATTTTTTTCAATTTATCGCCCAATGGGGCAATATCATATCATCATATCAACATTTCCATATCGGCTTCATCATCAGTCTCATATTGATATCGGTTTCATATCAGCATATCCTATCAAAATCATTTTTCATATCTAGGGCATCATATCAACAATTTTGGGCAAAAACATCATATCGAAAAATTTTGATGACAAAATTGAGCGTTTTTCTTTGAATCAACATGTGGCCATACGTCGACTCAAAGAGGGGAAAAATGTAGACACCTAAAAGTTGTGCAACAAATTAAGTGAATTTTATTCATTTAATTATCTCTAATTCTTCCAATTAATTAAACCAAGATTTAATTGATAATCCTATTCTTCTATTTTGACCATTAATCAAATTAAAGATTTGATTAATATTTCCCTTCTTCTATCCTAGCCATTTAATTAAATTTACATTTAATTTAAATTCCCCTTTCCCATTTTAATTAAATCTACATTTAATTAAAATCCTCTTTGTATTTATATAAATCCAGATTTATTTATAAATCCCTCCACTTGCAAAATTAAATTTCACATTTAAATAAATAAATATTTATTTAAATCTATCAAATGCAAGTTGCATCCAAAATTGAAATAAATTAATTTTATTTTAATTAAATCCTATTATCCTCCATCCACTTGCAAAATCCTACATCTTCCACTTGCATCTCCTTAATCATTCTTCTAGAAGCCTTCTAATCCTATCTTAATCATCTCTAGTCTCCTAATCATGTCCTTTCCTAAATTTGAGGAGGTCACTTCTCAAATTTGGAAGAAAGTCTTCTAAATGTATTAAAGGCTTCATTTCTTCAACAAGTTAACTCATTGAGTTCCCCCAAATTTGGAAGGACTCTTACAAATTTGTCCCCAAAGTCTTCCAAATGATTAATGGTTAACTCAACCCTCCCCTCATGGTTAGAGACTTTCTCTCTAACTTAACCCTCATCTAACCCAAGGGTCTCATCAAGCACTCATGGCTTTAACCTTGGTTATCCTATTAACCCTTGCACAAGAGTTTACCCTCTGGGTAAAAACTTTATCCAATGGATGACCCTAACCAACCACAACCTTACCTCCTAAGGTAACCTTCATGTCTCCTCAGGCATTTAATGTCTCTTGCATCTCCTCTCAAGCCATCTCAAGGAGACATTTGTCAACTTGGGATTGGATTGAATCCCTCACATGAATTGATAACTTTCAATCCTATCCCTTGTTGAGATTATTCAATCTCAACCATCCCTTGCCCTATTTTCCTTATAAATAGAGCTCTCATTCTTCATTCTCCATATCAAGTTTTAATGCATCTACATTATCGTCTCATAACATTAAGAATCTTGCCTCTCTTTAATAGAATAGCATTTTAGATCATTTTGATAGCATTATAATCTTAGATATGTCATGTTAATCTCATATCATGTTAGCTTCATCTTAGTATCATTTTCATGCTAGTTTAGCTTTGTATCAATCTCCTCATTTTACACCATATCACTATCTAGTTTCATATCTCAATCATTCATTGGGATCATAGTTGCATCCATTTTGATATTAAAATCCTCTAAATCTCGTTCTCTAGGTTGTCATCCAAGAGATCAAGTGCTCTTCCAAGTGAGGGCCACCTTGAATCTTGAGGATCTTTAGAGATAAAGGAGCATGGAACGATTTTAAAGAGTTTTGATTCATTAACTTGCTTTGTTTGGATTTCTATCTCTAATGCAATGTTTCATGTGTGTGTTTGAACTATTCTTCTCTCTTGCAGGTTGATCCCACATTTCCAGCATACACCTTGTATTATTCATATTTCCAACCCAACAAAAATTGATAAATTCCAATGTACCAATTATTTTTCTCAAAATATATTTTTTGGCAATAAATAAAATACTTTGAAGTGTCATTAAGATTTAAAAACAAAAAATAGTTTTAAACTCTAAATGATATCAAGCTAGAAGATATTATGAAAAAAAAATAAAATTTTAAACTCTAAGTGATATTGAGCAAGAATATTATGACACCTTTCAAAATCACATGAAAAATACTAATTATAATTATGAATGATTTATTTTGATATGATGAAGATGATTACTCTTTTATATATTGAATTAAACAAAATGTGATTACAAGAAAAGAAAATAGCAATTCAAGAAATGAAAAAAAAAAAATTACAATACCAAACAGCTGAAACCACCACACAAAGATTCTTACATCTAAGTTATATAATAATTACTTCTATATCCAGAGGATGGATTCTTACATCAGAAATATATAATATTCGTTTCCATATAATAAAGATGCTCCTTGCATCATCTCATAATCGTCCAAATCCTCTTCGTTTCTCTATACCATGGATGAAGATATTTCTAGATTGATGGGTAGATTAGGAGTCTTCGTGGACTCTATACCACGGATGAATATTCTTCGGAGGAAGATGACAATGGTACTTCACGCGGTGGGGAGGAGTTGAAAGGTAATGGAGGATTGCTTACATCATCACCGTTTCCTTCCAGCATTTGTACCACCCTGCTCATTGATGGTCGGTCATTGGAATTGTATTGAATACACCAAAGTCCTACTTTCGTCATTCTCCTCACCTTCTCTTCATCTTCCACTTCCATGTCGCATCGACCTTTTTCTCTCAACCTCTTTTCCAACTCCCCACTTTCTATCAATTTGAACGCCCATTCCGGAAAATAAAGTTGACTCGAATGGCTCACCTGCAACTCAATGTTCTTCCTCCTTCCCGCTATCTCCATTAATAGCATTCCAAAACTGTAAACATCTGATTTGTCTGTTACACCTCCCAAATTTATATTCCACACCTCTGGCGCAACATATCCTGGCGTCCCTCTGGTTGCCGTAATTGATACGTGGTCGTCTCCCTTCCCATACAGTTTAGCGAGACCAAAATCAGCTACTTTGGGCGTGAAATCTGCATCCAGTAAAATATTGTGAGGCTTAATGTCAAAATGAATGATGCGCCTGTTACAATCTTGGTGCAAATACGCAATTCCGCGCGCAGCGCCCAAAGCAATTGAATACAATTGCTCCCAACTGAGCTTCTGTTCTTGTTCTTTTCCTTGAAATAGAAACTTCTCTAGGGATCCATTGGCCATGTACTCATATACAAGTGGGCTTCTGAAACCTTCAAAACAATAACCCACGAGGCGAACCAAGTGAACGTGATGAATGGTTCCCAGAGTTGCAACCTCATTCATGAACTGGCTCTCACTCTGTCTCGACTGATCCAAAAGTTTTACAGCCACAAAAAAACCGCTCGGGAGCTTTCCTTTATAAACCATGCCGAATCCTCCTTCCCCAAGTTTATCTGAAAAGTCGTTAGTGATCTTCTTTAGCTGAGAGAATGAATATCTGGTCGGCATTTCATGAATATAACTTTGGAGAAAATTCTCCACTTTCCCAATAGACCCTGAATTCATCGGTTCGCTTGCAACACAACTTTGGATCCATCTAAAGTAGGATGACCTCTTTCGATAAACAACAATAAGAAATAGTGCTACTATCACTATGAAAGCACTTGCCCCAATGGCTATTCCTGGAATTCATGTGTAGTATCATAGATTAGTGACTCCACCATACAAGAAAATTAGAAGAATGTTTAAAACTCACACAAAAAGGTTCCTTAGTATTTACCTGTTATATCTCTGCCTTTTTTAGTTCTGACTGTTATAGCTCGATAAATTGATCTCTCGACTGTTTAAATTTGGTAAATGCTAATCAGATGCGAATATAATTTTTTTTGAACTAAACTGAGATAATCCAATTTCGTATTTTATATTTTCGAATTGCAAGGCAATTAAACTTAATGGGTGCTTAGAAGAAAATATAGAGAGATCTGAACCAAATTATACCTGATGAACATGTGGTTTGATGGGGTGCATCCTCGCAAAAGCAAAGGAACTGGTTTAAATCGGAAATATTAAACCCACACAGACCACCGCTTGAAACGCAACTCTTACATTTCTGGTCTTGTTCCTCTGCAATATTCCAATGGGTTGATGCCTCTTCAACAGTTACCGATTTAAAATAACATCCTGGAACCTCAAGGCCAGGTAGTAGAGCTACACATTGCAAACCACACACAAGAACTTGTAGACTGATGTTATGTCGTTGGATTTGATCGAAGAGACCCCCGTCTTGGATTGCATCTTCGTTGAGATTATATGAAAATGAACAATTTTGGAAACTCGTGTCCTCAGTAATTGTTGAAGTCTGATTATCTGGAAAAAAGTTTAAGATTGTGTACCTCTGGTTTCCAATTTCGATTACCAAATGTCCCTTATCTTCACAGTCGACTTGTAAGTCTGGCAGACCACATCCACTTTCCCTTAAACCAAAAGGATATGGGATTTTTATACCGCCACATGTTTGATTGCTTTCGCAGTTTGTATAACTGACGTCTGCGCATAGCGAACAAGGGAGTAAAAGGGTATAGAGAATGAAGGCATAAAGGAGATTAAAACGAGACATTGGCTGATGGAGGGGCGATTTTATTGAAGTAAAAAGGGACAGTATTGCAGCTACGGGCATTCCTCGTTTATCAGAGAAGGCGAATCCTGAGGCATCTCATTAGAATGAGATCATGGTAGCATTTGAATGATTCGATTATCTGGTAAAGAAAAGTTACCACTTAAGTGGTCAATACGTTCCGTGACAACATTTCAAACCCCCAAAGTCAGATGATTAAGACATCCACCTAACCAAGAGCGCATACACCCTTGTAATCTGTTTCCTTTTGGTGTTGAAGGGCGCACTTATATGTTAAAGAACTGCGTTTATCAGTTTGAGCTGTAGACTAAATGAAAAGGCATAAGGACAAACTTCAATATAGCACATGATATCAAGCTTAATTTGGTTGGCCGGGTCTATGATATGTGGTGCTTTGTCATTCAGGTTCTTTCTTACTTTTTTTCAAACCCTAGATTCATTATTCTAATTTCAAGTCACTACAGAAACACATTCTGTTAAAAATTTACACAAATTTACATTATCTCAGTTTTTGAGATTTGATTTGTTCTAATATCACTTGATTTATAGTATACCTAATTTAATTAATTGAATAATTGATTAATAATAAAAGATAAAAAATATAGTGATGTTATCTATAATTTCTAAGAAAATGTTAGTAGAATTTATTAGAAAGGAATTTGAGTTATATAAAAATAGACAAGATTTATATTCATGAAAATTATAACATATTCTTAATATGACACACTCATTACAACTAAACAAGCTAAACTAAATATTCAGATAAGATAACACCCAATCAAGAAAAACAAAAAAACCATACCAACATCTAATTAAGTACAAAATAAATAAATAATTACAAATGTCTCCATCCTCACATGATCATCTTATTTTTCCCATTCTTTTTTACTCCAGAAACATTGTAGATACACATAATTAACCAACTACATGCAACTAAATTACAAAAAGATAACTAGAACTTGCAAGGTAAATCTTACACATAAGGTGGACTGATGTAGTATGACCTCTCTTTGAGATATTTAAAAACTTGAGATACAAGATATTGAAGAGAATCTTGAAAGTGTCTTTTATATTAAAATTAAACTTGATTGACTTCAATTTCTTCAACCCCTCTACATCATGCTTGTTCATATTATTTTTAGATATAAGTTCAAACCAGACATTATATGACATATTATATGACATTTATTATTGTATGATGAATTTGATAGTAACACAAACTATTTAATGAATCTATTATTGATTATTATTTTCATCACAACACTTGATTCATTCAAATTTTTTATCTTAATAATGTAATATTTAATAATTTTATTCATGTTTGTTTTACTAAATAAAACAATTAAAATGCCTAATACAAGAAAAATATTCATGAAAATATCAAATATTAAATTGCCTATCACAAAGAAAAGTATTCATGAGAACATCAAATATTAAATTAACTAATTCATTTTGATCTATTCTTTATCTCATAATATATTAGTCCTTTAAAAAATTGTTAAAAGACCAGTTCTTCATACACAACTCAACTACTTTACAAAAAAAAAATCCTTACTACTTAAAAGATGAAGGTGAAATAAATAGAAAATATTCTTCATTTTGATCTATTCTTTATCTCATAATATATTAGTCCTTTAAAAAATTGTTAAAAGACCAGTTCTTCATACACAACTCAACTACTTTACAAAAAAAAATCCTTACTACTTAAAAGATGAAGGTGAAATAAATAGAAAATATTCTTCATTATTTTTTAAGTATTCCTCAATATTAACTATATTTTTAGTGCTAACTATGATCCACAACCTTGTTGCATGGGGAACAACCCTTATCTACCACCTTATTAGCCCACTTGCCTCCCAATAGAATGACAAATCCTCCTTTTCTTTTATCATTATTGATAGATAATAGGGGAGCATCTTTCCAGCCATATGAAAGGTTCACATCCAATATGATTTTGGTAGCTTTTAACTTCCTGGAGAAGCATGAAGTCAATATGCTTGTGCTAGTTCAAAAACCTTCAGACTTGTCTGGAGATTTTAATCCCCTAACATTCCAAGATATACATTTCAAGTCCATGAGATACATTTATTGAATGATGTCCATAACAACCTTGAAGCTGTTAAAGCATTTAGGGACAATTGTATTGAATACACCACACTCCTACTTTTGCCAATCTTCTTACCTTATCTGAGTCATCTCCCACTTCAATATCATCTTTACCTATTTCTCTCAACCTCTTTTCCAATTCCCCACTCTCCATCAATTTGAACGCCCAAGCTAGTAGTAAAGATTGACCCACTAAAATATCTACTTAGAAAAGCCACTCTCACAGGGAGGTTAGTTAAATGGGTCATGATCCTAAGTGAGTTCGACATTCAATACACAGAAGGATGGGCCATCAAAGTACAAGCAATTACAGATCAATTGGAAGAAGCACCTTTACTAGACAAAAACCCACTACAAGTGGAATTTCCAGATATAGATGTGCTCACCATCACACCCAAGAAATGGACCCTATACTTTGATTGATCCTATACCCAACATAGATCAGGTGTCGACATCTTGTTCGTCAGTTTGGAGGGACACACAATTTCAAGATCCTACAGATTGATGTTCTCTTGAACCAATAACATTGCCGAGTATGAAGCCCTGGTCACTAGCATCCAAATAGTTGTGGAATGGAGAATCACATAATTGAAATTTTATGGAGACTCTCAATTAATCATCAATCAGGTCAACGATGATTATCAAACAAAGGATGACAAGTTGATGCCCTACAAGAGAATAATGGACAATTTTAAGAAGTATTTTGTGGACATCACCTTTGAACAGATTCCAAGGTCAGACAATAGAGCTACTAATGCAATGGCCACTATCACCTCGCTCTTATAAATCCTAGATAAACAAAGTCATTAAATGAATTTCTAGTGGAGCAATTATTCTCCCCAGCTTATAACAATTCAGAATCCCAAGTTATCTGTGCCCTAATTGGTTTTGATTCTCCTCTATGCGAGAAAATATACACCTATCTCAAATACAATACCCTCCTACCTGACCTATCTCACAACCAAAAATGAAGCTTTATCCGACAAGCAGCCCGCTACACCTTAACCACTGACACACTTTATCCCGAAGCATGAGAACTCCTCGATGGACCTATATCAACACAAGTATATCATCCTATCAGATGCATCTATTATACACAATCAAATAATCAATAATTCATGTGATGACAGTCACACAATCAACCAATATCTGTTCAATCAATCATCCAATCAATCAATCATGCATCATATCGAAATTCACTCAACAAGCTTCATATCAGGACTCATATCAAAAATAAAATACCATTTTAAAATGATCAAGTTCCATATCAAAAACCAATCTCAAAAACCCAATCAATCAAGTTTCAATCAATCCAGCCTCATATCACAGATCAATCAAGAAATTAAATCAGTCCCATATCGAACATAGTCCCATATCAAATCAAATCCATATCGAAAACATATCCATATTGACAAACAATCCATATCAACAAAATGAATCATATCAAAAAATAATTGACCCATATCGACACAAGTCCCATAACGACTTTGGTCCAATATAAAAAATTGATCCACATCGACCAACACCTAACAATCCATATCAAAAACTTGACCCATATCGAATAACGACAAGTTGACCCATAAAGATAAATTGACCCATAAAAGATGAGTGACAAAAGACTCATATCAAACATTGACCCATATCGAAATCATGACCCATATCAACTTTAACTCATATCGCAATCACAACTCTTATCAAAATCAGGACTCATATCGATAAAATGACCCATATCGATCTTGAACCATATTGAATTTGACCAACTTAATTCACACCAACAATTTCAACCATATCAACATGACTCATATCGATGATTGACTCATACTAGCCCATAACATGAAAATCACCCAAACACTATCCCATCAACACAATCAACTCAATTGACACATTGACAGGGTGTAAAACTTCATAAAGAACCTAAAAATCCAAATTACACTTGTCAAAAATTTCTTTAAATTCAAAAAATTGCTCTTTCTCTCATATGCGCTAAAATAATAGTTAAATGTGCAATTTCATATGCATTATTTAATCTATCATATGTGCTATAAAAAAATTCATAATGCGCTACACTGTTTCACAGATGCACTAAAATCAACATCATATGCGCTATTGTGCAAATCAAATGTGCTATCTAAGAAAACCTATGCAGACAATTAAAATTCAAATGCACGACGACAATACTCATATGCACGAAAAGAAACATCACATGTGCTAAAAGAAAAATCATATGCGCAAAAAGAAGTGAAAAAATTAAAAACGCGGAAAACGCTAACCTAGAGTGAAAAATTTAAAAACTTGCCAAAACACCTAAAATCTAAGCTAAAAATTCACAAAGCGGGTTAGATAATCAACTCACCGGTGGTCCGTACTCTATTGGCCTCTCAAATTGATGAAATCTCTCAAAATGGTGATGGTGGTAGGGGTTCCATCTCCTCTATCTCCTCCAAGCTCCAATACTCCAAAGACAAGTGTGCAAATGAGGTGGAATTGGGCCCTAGGAGGCTTATATAGCTCATGTTGATGCAAGCGGCTGTGATACCTCAATGGACGTGTGGGGCATGTGAATGCTATTCCCACATAGTCTTCACGTCATTTTTCAATATCATTTTTAATAAAACTATCGAGCGATAAATTTTAAAAATCCAAATTTTTTTAAAAAAAATCAAATATTTAAAAAAAAAAATCAAAACAATTTTCATCTATATCTCTGTCCACTACCGAATATTGAATTGCTTTGTCCAATATAGCTCTATGAGTGGGTGAAATACACAAAATTTTGAATAATGATATGTGTGCCAGAGTTTTCTTAAGTTGCTCAACAACACTATAGGTCCCTATTGTTGGTGGATGATTTTGTGGTATTCCTTGTAAAGTTACCTTTGATCTATGAGTAACTACGGCACAGTCTTTGTCTCGGGGAGTTATGGTGATTGTAGCCACTGTATCATATGACTTACAGGTATTGTCGGTATCATATGCTGTGTTATCAAGATTTATGTTAAATCCCTCTTCATAGTCTTTATGTGTATGCTTGACATCCATGATGTGTTCTATGAGTTCATCTTCAAACCAACCTGAATGAGATGGTTGATCATGCCCCCAGTCTCTGAGACAAATATTTCTATCATCACCATATTTTGGTGCCTCTGATATCATGCAAATTTGGTTATCATCTGTGTGAGTGTCTAGATATTGCTCATCTTGATCAAGTGTTTCTTGTGAATCATTGTTTACTATATGTCCTAAGCTAATGGCATGAATAGTGTAGTCGTATGAGACCTTTGTGTAGTTAGTTGTATTGTCTTGAGTACCTGATGTGGTAGCTTTCCCTTTGTCATGCTTAACAAATGGATCCTTAAAGATTGTATGATTCATGTTTGCTGAGGTTTTATTAGTATCGATTGTGATGTCACCTTGGTCTATCATATCTTGGACCAAGTTTTTCAATTTGTAGCAACTAGTTGTTTTGTGACCTTTAGTCTGATGATAATCACATAAATCATTATCATTCCACCATGTGGGTTTGAAAGGACCTGGTTCATATACTCTTATTTTTGGTAAAGTGATCATGTTTGTCTGTATTAACTTTTTGAGCGCTGACTCAATAGGTTCTCCTAGAGGTGTGTAATTCCTCCTTGGATCATTTACTCTAGGGTACCTTGTGTTCTTGTTTTGTGTTGTGTTTACATTTGTTGAAGTAAGGTTATTCTCTATACGTGGATTTGATGATTGATTCGTTCCCAAAGATAAAACCGGTTGAGTTCTATTTACTATTCTGGTGTCTACAATACCATCATTGGTCACATTTTTGTTTTTCGACCAAAACTTGGATTTGTCATTGTTGTTGGTGTTTGCATACTTAATAAGACCTTGTTCCACTAGTCCCTTCTCACATTTTAGAGCTTTTTCTGTGATTTGTTTGAATGTGGTTAAATATTGCATTTGTATCAAATATTTAATCTTGGGAATCAAGTTTAATGTGAACATATCCACTTGCTCTATTTCTGGGATAACTGTTTTGCACCTCCTATAGAGAGCCCTCCATCATTGTATGAAGGATGCAAATGTTTCATTCTCATATTTTTTAGCGGCACATAAGTCCATCAAAGTAACTAGGGTTTCAATGCTATGTGAGAGGTTTGCAATAAAATGTTTAGCTAATTCTCCCCGTGATGTGATGGTTGGTGGTAAATGTGAAAACCACTCTAAAGCCAAGACCCCCATACTTTTAGGAAATAGTCTCATTAAGTAAGTATCTTCAGTTGCAACCTCTATACATACCGTAAAAAACTCTCTGATGTGGTCTCTAGGATCACCATTCCCTCGATATCTGTCGAATTTAGGCATTTCAAAATATGGTGGGAAAGAAGACATGTATAATGTGTGATCGAAAGGATAAGGATGTAAGTCCTACATTGTGTAGCTCTTTTTATCATTACCAGTATGCATGGTCGTCATTTGTTGTTGCAAATTTTGTAATTGTTGTGTCAGAATATCTGTTTGGGTCAAAGGTACACCTTGTGTTTGTGTATGTCCCACAAAAGGATTCGTGGTTGCATAACTAGGAGGTTGTTGGAAGGTACCATGATTATAATTTTGTGTGTTGTATATTCCACTAGGTACCGTGAAATAAGTGATATGCGAACCTATGTTTGGTGGAGTTGTACTTGTTGTATTGGTAAGACCTAGATTTTCATTTTGGTGACTATATGTCAATCCTATAGAATAGGAAACCGGAGATTGGGTTGCACTTGTTTCTTGTATTTGAATAGGTGCTGAGACACTTGATATTATCAGTATGCTTTGTGTTGGTATACTAACATTTATCACTGAAGATGATGCACTTGTTTGAAAGTTTGCATTTGTATTGAGATTTCTTTGGATAGGTATGTTTTGAGGAAAACTGGAGGTCATTTCTTGCATTTGTGTTATGGGTAGTGTTTGACTGTTATCTTGACCTAAAGTTTTTCCTAGTGGTAAGATCTTCATGACATCAAAATCTTCAAGTAGTTTCACCCCATTTTGTAATAACAACAAGAGATATTTGTCCCTATCACTATGTATAAGTGCATCTAAGATCATAAGGACATGTGGATCTTGTTGAGCTGACTCAATTTCTTCTTTTGTTAAATGTTGTTGTAATTCATTTAGGGGATACATTGCTTGAGAACCTGATTGTTGACTAGTTGATATGTCCATATTCCAAGTTGGGTTTACAAACTAGTCATTGTTTGGGTCCATTATACCTTTTGCCTTTTGTGACAGGCATTTACAACTACTATATGAGGGTGGTTTTATGCAAGACAATGACTAATGCTAGATTGTAGACATAGATATGAGGTATGCAAAACTAGACTAGACACTCTATTGGGGATTTTGATGCGAGACTTGTTGAGTATTTCTGGATTTCTGTAATGCAAGTTTTTCCATGTCTTCTCTTAGACGTTCTGCAAGAATTTCTCTATCAATCCTATGGGCAATTTTATACTTGATATTTATCTCGTACTCGACTCCTATATATTGAGGTACGTTTCTCCTTGAGTCCCAGGCTGAGTTCGCTAGACCTTCAATGATTTCTCGCTGACTGCCATTTGGGACTAGATTAGGTTGCTTGAAGGGGAGCAAACCATCACCTGGGAGACCCATTAAGACGCATGCTATAACTTTGTAGGATGATTATGTCAATGATGACGGACTAAGACAGACGTATATCAAATCTAGATGAAGACGTATATGAGGATGATAATGGGGATGATAATGAGGACTATGCAAGGACTAAGGGCCATAGTAAGGACCTAAATGAAGACCTATGCAAGGACTTAGGATGACAGTAAAGACGTAAGTGAAGACCTATGCAAGGACTTAGGATGATAGTAAGGACGTAAGTGAGGACTATGCAAAGACTTATGACGATAGTAAGGACGTAAGTGATGACTATGCAAAGACTTATGACGATAGTAATGACGTAAGTGATGACTATGCAAAGACTTATGATGATAGTAAGGACGTAAATGAGGACTATGCAAGGACTTCCTAGTGTCACAAGTGTATAAACCTTTGAGTTTTGACGTTTCAAAAATGGACTTTGTTTTTAGTAATTCTATGTATAGGACAAGTTTCGTGGTTTCTTCAAATCTGAGAACAATTATTTGAAGGTAAATATAGTTGACTAGACTTTTTTTTCAAACAATCTTAGAAAATTCAGAGATACGTAGGATAGGGCTTGAAATAGCCCAAAGGACTAACTCAATACTGGTCTGACACAACAATACGTAAAAAAGCACAAAATACAATCTTAGGTTGGAAAGTGGACATCATTCAATGAGGCCCTTAAAAAATACAGAGACAAAATGAATAGATAGAGAGTCTAACAGCACTGGCTCCACTCCACAGCACACACTTCTTGGGCATGCCAGTCTGTCTTACCCTAAAGATCCAAAGATCTTATAGTCTAGGGATTCTTGTATCATAGTGTAAGGTACATGAAGGGTATCTATGGGGTACGATCCACACTCCCAGAATCACTGGATGTAGGGTTTTGGGCTACTAAGTTGGTTCTTATTGTAGGGTTTCGAGGGGTCCCGATCCAATGACAGATTCTTAGAGTAAGCCACTTAAGACTTTAGTTGAGCTTATCGGTGTAGGGAAGGCCCCCACATACGTCGAATTCACTCAACATTCTAGCTGCCTGACCAGTATATTTATATAGCAGCTCGAAAAACTCGCTCGAGCGTACGCTGGGAGAGATGATATCCCCAAGGCATCGCAATTCAAATTACCTTTGTGGGGTGATAAAATCACCAATCAAAGATACCCCTCATTACATGGAATAAAATAAAATTGGATGTCTTTGTCACCTCCTTCCTTTCTCCCAAGACCCCAAAGGCGGGTGGAAAGTTAGTTAATGCAACAGTAGGTCCACCCCAAACACGATAAAAATTCTTTACCTTAAGAAAATGAAATATGATTTAATCTAATGCAACCTGATTCACGTTCATTTTATAAGCCAAATTGAGGTGTTGAATACGCATGTGCATGTCCATTTTAAACACCAAATTGAAATATGAAGGCATGCATGTCAATTTTAACCGTCGTTGATTTTAAGCCCAAATCAAAGTGTTATACATGCGTGCCAATTTTAACCAATGTTAATCTTAAGCACCAACAGATGAAGTGTGATATTTTGCATGCATGTCCATTTTAACCAATGTTAATTTTAAGCACCAAAAGACGAAGTGTGAGATTATGAGTGCAATTGATCTAATACTAATCCGATCCTTTCTGTAAATTTGCCACAGGCTACAAACAACTGATTAGCAGTAAAATCAAATCAAAAAACTGACAGAAACGAATGCGTGACAATATCTGCGTGATTGCGTGACTCTGACAAAGCCAATGCGTGAACATAACAGAGCGAATGCGTGATCCTGACAGATCGAATGCGTGACACCAAAAAATTGATTGTGTAATCTAAATAGGACGATTGTGTGACAGGCAAGCAGATAACACAAAAAAATAAAAAATTAAACTAAACCCAATTAGAAACTTGCAAAACCAATTGTGAGGCCCTAGCTAAATCTCTCATCATCCATTCAATATTAATTAGATCATATTTAACTTGATATGAGAGAAATAAGTTGTTGTATGTATCAAAGGCTGGTTGATTTTCCCAATCTTGTATCTACTTTTCTGCTTGGAGAACCCTTTGATAGCATTTGGCCTATCTTCTTTGTTCCTTTGTCCTTCTAACACCTGAAATCCTGAATTGTACCTTTCGTGCCATAAACTGTTATAATTAAATCATGTAATATAAATAATCCGTTTCCAGATTTACTCAATTTTAGACAGAATTAAATAGATCAGAGAACAAAAAGGATATGAGAATAGAAACAATCAAACAACAATTTTCCCTGCGAATGCGTGATAATTACAGAGCAATTGCATAACAAAGAAATGTCAATTCCGTGACGATGTAAGGGAGATTGCGTGATGGGTTCTGCACGAATGTGTAACCCTATCTAGTCGATTGCGTGGCCCTATCTATACGATTGCGTGATGATGTAAGTTTGATTGCATGACGAAGGGGTCTGTCTTGAAATCTATGCAAAACCTACAAAAAAGGAAAAAATCCGTACGATCTGCAAAAACAACACAAAAAATAGAGAAGGTTAATTAGCTGTTATTTCACGTTGGATTTACCAAAATGTAGCATGCTCAAATACACCATTGCTACATAGGAAATAATGACGATCACGAATCCTTAACTATCTAAGCAATTCAAACATAAAACCAATGAAATAGATGAAAAATGAAACTAAATTAAGCAATATGAAACTCCCTATTATGCATCATAGCTTCCATTGTTCTTCTTCTCTCTGTGGTATGATGGCTCTCAGATATTGCACTGACAACCTGCAATTGACACAAAGATTTGAAGTTCGTGATCTAGAGGAATTGTGAGGATTGAATGCTCAATTTATAGATTTTTGGATGAGATTGATTGAAAGGTGGAACGGATTGATCAAGAGGTGGAACTCGGGTGAGCTCACATGCTGATTGATAGTCCAACTGCTGACTTGGAGGTGAAACAGAATAGATTGAATAGATTAATTGAGACAACTACTTGAAAAAAAGCTAACTAAAAGAAGAAAAAGAATGATTGGAGGAAATAAAGAAGACGACAAAGAGAACTAGAAGATGGAAATAGAGATTGGAGAGATACATGATTTAATTAATTAATTGATTGAATTAATTAATTTAGCATGTGCTTGCACTCTGACTTAGATTTTCAAATTTAATCTTTGCATGATATTTATTCAAATAATTGAATTCATTTAATTCAATTTAGTATTTGAATATATTTAGAACTTGACTTTGATTTTGAATTTGATTTTTGAAATCATGCACATGTGACTAGAAGAATTAATTAATTAATTAATTTATTAAAAGAAACTATTTAATTATGCTAGAAATGGACTTTAATTAAATAATAAAGATTATTTAATTTAAGGATTAAATTATAATTAATTAAAAAATTAATATTTAATTAATATTTAGAAAAGGGTTAAATAATTAGTTAATTAGAGAGATAGAAATTGAATATTTAAATAATAAAGATTATTTAAATTAGGAAATTAATCAGAATTAATTAAATAATTAATATTTAATTAATATTTAGAAAATGATTAAAATGATTAAATAATGATAGAATAGGAAATAGAATAATTAGTAAGATGATGAGGAAATATGAAATTAGAAGAATAAGATTAATTAATTAAATTAAATAATTAAAGAATTATTTAATCAATTAGAGGAATAACTAGTACGTGATCAATGAGACATTTTTAGGTGTCTACACCTCATATCAAAATTCACTTAACAAGCTTTATATCAAGACTCATATTATCGAAAATCAAATACCATTTTAAAATGATCAAGTTCCATATTGAAAACCAATTTAAAAAACCCAATCAATCCAAACTCATATCATAGACCAATCAGGAAATCAAATCAGTCCCATATTGAACACAGTTCCATATCAAATCAGATCCATATCGAACACAGATCCATATCGACAAACGATCCATACCAACAAAATGACCCATATCGAAAAACAATTGAGTCATATCAACAGAAGTCCCATAACGTCTTTGGCCCAATATCAAAAATTGATCCACATCAACCAACACCAAACAATCCATATCAAAAACTTGACCCATATGGAATAATGATGAGTTGACCCATAAATGATGAGCAACAAAAGACTCATATCGAACATTGACCCATATCGCAATCAGGACCCATATCAACTTTGACTCATATCTCAATCATGACTCTTATCGAAATAGGACTCATATCAACTAACCTCATATTGATAAAATGACCCATATCGACCTTGAGCCATAACGACCTTGAACCATATTGACTTGACGGACTTGATTCACACCAACAATTTGAACCTTATCAACATGACTCATATTGATGACTGACTCATACTGGCCCATGACACAAAAATCATCCAAACACCATCCCATCGACATAATCGACTCAACTAACACATTGACGGGGTGTAAAACTTCATAACGAACCTAAAAATCCAAATTAAACCTATCAAAATTTTCTTTAAATTAAAAAATTTCTCCCTGTCTCATATGCGCTAAAATAGTAGTTAAATGCGCAATTTCATATGCGCGAACAGAATCATCATATGCGCTATAAAACCATTCATAATGCACTACACTATTTCACAGATACGCTAAAATCAACATCATATGCACTATTGTGCAAATCAAATGCGCTATCTAAAAAAACCTATGCGCAATGACAATACTCATATTTGCAAAAAGAAATATTGCATGTGCTAAAAGAAAAATTATATGTGCAAAAAGAAGTGAAAAAATAAAAAACACGAAAAAACCCTAACCTAGAGCAAAAAATTTAAAAACTTGCAAAAACGCCTAAAATCTAAGCTAAAAACTCACAAAGCGGGTTAGATAATCAACTCATTGGTGGTCTATACTCTGTTGGCCTCTCAAATTGGCGAACTTGCTAAAAATGGTGATGGTGGTAGGGGGTGCCATCTCCTCTCTCTCCTCCAAGCTCCAATACTCCAAAGACAAGTGTGCAATTGAGGTGGAAATGGGCCCTAAGAGGCTTATATAGTCCATGTTGACGCAGGCGGCTGTGATACCTCGGTGGACATGTGGGGCATGTACATGGTATCCCCACATAGTCTTCACCCCATTTTTCAATATCATTTTTAATAAATCTATCGGGTGATAAATTTTAAAAATCCAAAAAAATCAAAACAATTTTTAAATCCAAAAAATTCAACAATCGCACAAAATTCCAAACATTGTCGTACTTCGTGTCGTCCCCTTGAAACAACACAATTTTTTTCAATTTATCGCCCAATGGGGCAATATCATATCATCATATCAACATTTCCATATCGGCTTCATCATCAGTCTCATATTGATATCGGTTTCATATCAGCATATCCTATCAAAATCATTTTTCATATCTAGGGCATCATATCAACAATTTTGGGCAAAAACATCATATCGAAAAATTTTGATGACAAAATTGAGCGTTTTTCTTTGAATCAACATGTGGCCATACGTCGACTCAAAGAGGGGAAAAATGTAGACACCTAAAAGTTGTGCAACAAATTAAGTGAATTTTATTCATTTAATTATCTCTAATTCTTCCAATTAATTAAACCAAGATTTAATTGATAATCCTATTCTTCTATTTTGACCATTAATCAAATTAAAGATTTGATTAATATTTCCCTTCTTCTATCCTAGCCATTTAATTAAATTTACATTTAATTTAAATTCCCCTTTCCCATTTTAATTAAATCTACATTTAATTAAAATCCTCTTTGTATTTATATAAATCCAGATTTATTTATAAATCCCTCCACTTGCAAAATTAAATTTCACATTTAAATAAATAAATATTTATTTAAATCTATCAAATGCAAGTTGCATCCAAAATTGAAATAAATTAATTTTATTTTAATTAAATCCTATTATCCTCCATCCACTTGCAAAATCCTACATCTTCCACTTGCATCTCCTTAATCATTCTTCTAGAAGCCTTCTAATCCTATCTTAATCATCTCTAGTCTCCTAATCATGTCCTTTCCTAAATTTGAGGAGGTCACTTCTCAAATTTGGAAGAAAGTCTTCTAAATGTATTAAAGGCTTCATTTCTTCAACAAGTTAACTCATTGAGTTCCCCCAAATTTGGAAGGACTCTTACAAATTTGTCCCCAAAGTCTTCCAAATGATTAATGGTTAACTCAACCCTCCCCTCATGGTTAGAGACTTTCTCTCTAACTTAACCCTCATCTAACCCAAGGGTCTCATCAAGCACTCATGGCTTTAACCTTGGTTATCCTATTAACCCTTGCACAAGAGTTTACCCTCTGGGTAAAAACTTTATCCAATGGATGACCCTAACCAACCACAACCTTACCTCCTAAGGTAACCTTCATGTCTCCTCAGGCATTTAATGTCTCTTGCATCTCCTCTCAAGCCATCTCAAGGAGACATTTGTCAACTTGGGATTGGATTGAATCCCTCACATGAATTGATAACTTTCAATCCTATCCCTTGTTGAGATTATTCAATCTCAACCATCCCTTGCCCTATTTTCCTTATAAATAGAGCTCTCATTCTTCATTCTCCATATCAAGTTTTAATGCATCTACATTATCGTCTCATAACATTAAGAATCTTGCCTCTCTTTAATAGAATAGCATTTTAGATCATTTTGATAGCATTATAATCTTAGATATGTCATGTTAATCTCATATCATGTTAGCTTCATCTTAGTATCATTTTCATGCTAGTTTAGCTTTGTATCAATCTCCTCATTTTACACCATATCACTATCTAGTTTCATATCTCAATCATTCATTGGGATCATAGTTGCATCCATTTTGATATTAAAATCCTCTAAATCTCGTTCTCTAGGTTGTCATCCAAGAGATCAAGTGCTCTTCCAAGTGAGGGCCACCTTGAATCTTGAGGATCTTTAGAGATAAAGGAGCATGGAACGATTTTAAAGAGTTTTGATTCATTAACTTGCTTTGTTTGGATTTCTATCTCTAATGCAATGTTTCATGTGTGTGTTTGAACTATTCTTCTCTCTTGCAGGTTGATCCCACATTTCCAGCATACACCTTGTATTATTCATATTTCCAACCCAACAAAAATTGATAAATTCCAATGTACCAATTATTTTTCTCAAAATATATTTTTTGGCAATAAATAAAATACTTTGAAGTGTCATTAAGATTTAAAAACAAAAAATAGTTTTAAACTCTAAATGATATCAAGCTAGAAGATATTATGAAAAACAAAAATAATTTTAAACTCTAAGTGATATTGAGCAAGAATATTATGACACCTTTCAAAATCACATGAAAAATACTAATTATAATTATGAATGATTTATTTTGATATGATGAAGATGATTACTCTTTTATATATTGAATTAAACAAAATGTGATTACAAGAAAAGAAAATAGCAATTCAAGAAATGAAAAGAAAAAAATTACAATACCAAACAGCTGAAACCACCACACAAAGATTCTTACATCTAAGTTATATAATAATTACTTCTATATCCAGAGGATGGATTCTTACATCAGAAATATATAATATTCGTTTCCATATAATAAAGATGCTCCTTGCATCATCTCATAATCGTCCAAATCCTCTTCGTTTCTCTATACCATGGATGAAGATATTTCTAGATTGATGGGTAGATTAGGAGTCTTCGTGGACTCTATACCACGGATGAATATTCTTCGGAGGAAGATGACAATGGTACTTCACGCGGTGGGGAGGAGTTGAAAGGTAATGGAGGATTGCTTACATCATCACCGTTTCCTTCCAGCATTTGTACCACCCTGCTCATTGATGGTCGGTCATTGGAATTGTATTGAATACACCAAAGTCCTACTTTCGTCATTCTCCTCACCTTCTCTTCATCTTCCACTTCCATGTCGCATCGACCTTTTTCTCTCAACCTCTTTTCCAACTCCCCACTTTCTATCAATTTGAACGCCCATTCCGGAAAATAAAGTTGACTCGAATGGCTCACCTGCAACTCAATGTTCTTCCTCCTTCCCGCTATCTCCATTAATAGCATTCCAAAACTGTAAACATCTGATTTGTCTGTTACACCTCCCAAATTTATATTCCACACCTCTGGCGCAACATATCCTGGCGTCCCTCTGGTTGCCGTAATTGATACGTGGTCGTCTCCCTTCCCATACAGTTTAGCGAGACCAAAATCAGCTACTTTGGGCGTGAAATCTGCATCCAGTAAAATATTGTGAGGCTTAATGTCAAAATGAATGATGCGCCTGTTACAATCTTGGTGCAAATACGCAATTCCGCGCGCAGCGCCCAAAGCAATTGAATACAATTGCTCCCAACTGAGCTTCTGTTCTTGTTCTTTTCCTTGAAATAGAAACTTCTCTAGGGATCCATTGGCCATGTACTCATATACAAGTGCGCTTCTGAAACCTTCAAAACAATAACCCATGAGGCGAACCAAGTGAACGTGATGAATGGTTCCCAGAGTTGCAACCTCATTCATGAACTGGCTCTCACTCTGTCTCGACTGATCCAAAAGTTTTACAGCCACAAAAAAACCGCTCGGGAGCTTTCCTTTATAAACCATGCCGAATCCTCCTTCCCCAAGTTTATCTGAAAAGTCGTTAGTGATCTTCTTTAGCTGAGAGAATGAATATCTGGTCGGCATTTCATGAATATAACTTTGGAGAAAATTCTCCACTTTCCCAATAGACCCTGAATTCATCGGTTCGCTTGCAACACAACTTTGGATCCATCTAAAGTAGGATGACCTCTTTCGATAAACAACAATAAGAAATAGTGCTACTATCACTATGAAAGCACTTGCCCCAATGGCTATTCCTGGAATTCATGTGTAGTATCATAGATTAGTGACTCCACCATACAAGAAAATTAGAAGAATGTTTAAAACTCACACAAAAAGGTTCCTTAGTATTTACCTGTTATATCTCTGCCTTTTTTAGTTCTGACTGTTATAGCTCGATAAATTGATCTCTCGACTGTTTAAATTTGGTAAATGCTAATCAGATGCGAATATAATTTTTTTTGAACTAAACTGAGATAATCCAATTTCGTATTTTATATTTTCGAATTGCAAGGCAATTAAACTTAATGGGTGCTTAGAAGAAAATATAGAGAGATTTGAACCAAATTATACCTGATGAACATGTGGTTTGATGGGGTGCATCCTCGCAAAAGCAAAGGAACTGGTTTAAATCGGAAATATTAAACCCACACAGACCACCGCTTGAAACGCAACTCTTACATTTCTGGTCTTGTTCCTCTGCAATATTCCAATGGGTTGATGCCTCTTCAACAGTTACCGATTTAAAATAACATCCTGGAACCTCAAGGCCAGGTAGTAGAGCTACACATTGCAAACCACACACAAGAACTTGTAGACTGATGTTATGTCGTTGGATTTGATCGAAGAGACCCCCGTCTTGGATTGCATCTTCGTTGAGATTATATGAAAATGAACAATTTTGGAAACTCGTGTCCTCAGTAATTGTTGAAGTCTGATTATCTGGAAAAAAGTTTAAGATTGTGTACCTCTGGTTTCCAATTTCGATTACCAAATGTCCCTTATCTTCACAGTCGACTTGTAAGTCTGGCAGACCACATCCACTTTCCCTTAAACCAAAAGGATATGGGATTTTTATACCGCCACATGTTTGATTGCTTTCGCAGTTTGTATAACTGACGTCTGCGCATAGCGAACAAGGGAGTAAAAGGGTATAGAGAATGAAGGCATAAAGGAGATTAAAACGAGACATTGGCTGATGGAGGGGCGATTTTATTGAAGTAAAAAGGGACAGTATTGCAGCTACGGGCATTCCTCGTTTATCAGAGAAGGCGAATCCTGAGGCATCTCATTAGAATGAGATCAAGGTAGCATTTGAATGATTCGATTATCTGGTCAAGACCAATTACGTGGTCAATACGCTCCGTGACAACTTTTTCTTCTCACAACTCCCAAATTCAAGATGATTAAGACATTAAATGGGATCAATTATTATATTCAATTGCTTTAGGCGCACTTAATTATGAAGAACCGTGTTTATCAGTTTGAGCTGTAGACTAAATAAAAAGGCATAAGGACAAACTTCAATATATGTACAAAACATCAAGCTTAAATTGGAGGGAACAGGTTGACCGGGTCTATGATATGTGGTGCTTTGTCATTAAAGTTGTTTCTTACTTTAATTCGAGCCATAGCTTCACTAGTCTAATTCCAAGTCACCACAGAAATACATTTTGTTATAAACTTTACACCAATTTCAATTTTTGAGATTTGCTTTGATATCGTTTGATTTATATTATTACTAGTTTAGTCGAGTAATTGATCAATAATAAAATGTAAATACTGAAATTATCTGTGATTTTTAAAAAATTGTTAGTAAAAAAGAATTTGAGTTATTATTCTCTTATTTGATTCAATTAATATTTTTTTAGTATAGAATGTTAAACAATTTTGAAACTTAAATATAGAATTAAAAATAAATAACAAGATAATCTCAAAATTTATATCTTAGAAAATCTTATAAGAGGAAAAAATTACGAGTAGCAATAATTGTTCATCTACCAAATATATTAATAAAATCAAAACAAGTACATAGAGAATATATAACTTATAACTAGTCTAAGTGTGCTTACTATCAAGTCTCAAATATCTTCTACAATGAAATTCTCATCAATTTGATTAGCACAATACTCACAAAAGCCACCATTAATTTGAAGAGGCCTTTGGGCCTCTATTTCTTTTTCAAAAAAACTATACACTGGATTTTTTTCTTTTTGTTTTTTAAGACTACATCTAAATAGCATAGATGGGATGATCATATGGTCCATTGGAATTATTTTATTCTTAAATGTTTTGAAGTTGGATTCTAACTTCTTCTTTTTTATATTAGATATAAGAATAAAACAATTGCATCAACATTTTTGACCCAACGTATTAGAGACTACATAACAAGGAGCCTAACAGACTACCAAATTACTAGATTAATAGATTTGTAGATAGAATATAAATTGATCACCTACCAAACTAATTTATAATAAGCCATATAGTTCAAAATAACCAACATAAATAGTGACCCATAGGCAAAAAGGGCCCTATACATCAATAAAAGAACACAAAATGGGTCATTTACATTTTTACTTATGGCCCATACATTTGAGATCATATATAAAATGAATGTTGTATCTATACAAAACATGTATAGGATAAGCTATTGTACAACTAGTCTTCAACCCATGTTGTCCACCCTTGGGGACCTTCCATCTAGATGATGTTCCTATTCTAGTTCACCATCCCCACTGCAGCTAACTGTTATGATTGATATTGCCTCCCCACCTTCTTGCCTTCATTGATATCATTCACAAAAGCCTCCAAAGCTTTAACAAATAGCGATCTTGCTATTGAACTTGGGCCATGTGTAACCATGCGAAACCTCTGAGAGATAAACTCTTGTAGTGCCATCTTCAATGAACCTCTCAAACTTTTTTTTTGAAAGCCTCATGAGAATAGTGAACTTTAATTCAACATTATAAGCAATGAGTCTTCTTAGAGACTTAGTAAGTAGCCTACCCATCCCCTGAAATTTCTCCTCATTCCTAATGGTCTAAATAACCCATAAAATCTGACATGATAAAAGAGATCAAAATAGATTGTTATCCTTTTTAATGCCATTAATGAAACCAAAGACAACATCAGAATAAGAAAATTTATCTTAAAAGTTAATCCCAAATATGTTCCATTTTTCATTAGCCACAACATAATCAAAGTTTAGATATGCATAATGGATTAATTAACTCTGCAAATACTACAAACATCATTAGCCTGCTGATTAGTTTTAATAGGTAATCTATGAAAGTTAAACAACCATTTAAATCCTTTCTTTTTTGGGCATGATATTACAGCGCCATAGTAAGGAAAACACTTTATGTCAATATTCATCACTATGGTTTAGATTCCACACAGTGTTGATGTGAGCAATCAGATCCTTACAACAAAGAACTTCATAAACCACCTTTTTCTTGGTGTTAATTATTCGAGCACCATCTATCAATGTGAATAGTTTGAATCTATCTTCCACAATAGACTAGTGCTTGGGGAGCTACAATTTACTACAGGGTTTGCTTAAGATAAAATAGGTTCTCTAGTTGGATGAACGCAAGCGATATTTTTGACTGAGAACATTCCAATAGATTAGTTGCCCATTAACAATAATAACATTGAAGCAAAAAATACTATTAATATTACTTTTAGCATAACATCCTTGAATAAGGGCAAGGGCCTACCTTTGTGGAATAAATTCCACCAGTTGGACCTCTCACTGCAAAGGGTGTTATCATCATTGAGGATTCTATTATTATAAATTAGGTTTCTAAATAACTCCCATGCCTTCCATATTACCTTGAAAACATTATAACCACCTAGGGAGATAGGGAAACTACTAGCAAGAAGGTCAGTAAATGGGAGCAACTTCTAGGCCTTCCAGCCTATTTAGGAACAATAATCTTAATAGTATTTCTAATAAGGACCTTCCATCGTTCATTTCCCTCCAATGCATGAAAGATCCATTTGGATGCTAATGCAATCCCTTGTATCTTAAGATCCTTTAGACCCAAGATGCCCATCTTTTTGCTAAGACAACACCATTTCCATTTGACCGAATGCCACTTCTTGTTGCCTCTACCATTGGACTAAAGGAAGTTTTTGATTACTTTTTGAATATCAATGATTTTCTAATTGTTGAACATCCACATAAAGGCATAGTAGAGAATATAGGAGGAGAGAATCTTTTGGTAGACCTGCATTCTGCTAGTCATGGACAAGTACTACCTATTCCATCTAGCCAACTTATTCTCAATCTTCTCTATGATCCATAGCCACATTTTCTTCAAACATGGGTTGACCGCAAAAGGTATACCCGAATATATAACTTGTTTAGAAGGGCACCCCATTAAAATTTATACTTACAAACCCATGTGGGGGATATCCACCCATTCAAGAAGGATGGATTTGATAGAAGAAACCTTGGCTCTAGAGGCTTCACAAAACAAATCAAGTTTCAACATCAAGAACTCCATGTTTACCTCTTCAAGTTATAGGAATAGACTCGAGTCATCAACACACTGAATATTATTATGTGCTCCTTGTTAGGTGAAGTAATTCCCTTGATCTTATGGGAGAAGGAGGATTCCTACTTAAAAGGATAAAACATAACATCAGATGCTATAACAAACATGGAAGGGGCCAAAGGGAACCCTTGCCTAATGGATCTTTCCATCTTAAAAGTTTGAGTCTATGATCCATTGACCTCAACTTGAGCAGACGCATCATTAAGAAAAATCTGGACCATCTAACAACACTCTTTTCCCTAACCCAAATTCTTCCAACATCATGATGAGGAGACTCCATTCAATCAGATCATTTGCCTTCTCAAAATCAATTAGAAACATGCAGGAACCATCTTAGTTGTTATATTTAGCTCAGTTCATTGCCTCCCAACTAGTGATGAGATTCTCAAGAATGTATCTACCCTGAATGAAACTAGTCTAAGTATTTCTCACAAAGTTGGGTAATATATCTACTAATTTGAGCACAATAATCTTAGCTAGGTGTTTATCTAATACATTTAGGGGAGTAATAGGCCTCTAGTTTTTTGTGAGAGAATTTTCCCCATCTTTGGGGAGTAATTCAATCACTCCTTTATTAATATTGGTTCCCAAAGGACCCTTGTTCAAAGCTTCCTCATAAACCTGGAGTTGGTCCAAACTTATCAAATCCTTAGCATTTTTATAAAACTCAATAGGTAAGCTATCTAGACTAGGGGCCTTACCATTGTTGAGAGTGTTGGTGGCCTTGAGAACTACTTCAATAGAAAATGGTTTCTTGAGCACATTAACCTCCCCCTCCAAAAAATTTCTTGGGATGAGGGTTTTGCATTTGTCTCTTGCAGATTGGCTAGAGGGAGAGTTCTCTTTAGAAGAGAAAAAAAATTGGTAGCAAAGAAGGAATGCTTAGTTAATGTCATTCTTGTCCACCAATTCTTTGCCTTCATCCTAGATTCTATCTATCCTTTATTTGAACTCCTTATGTCTTAGAATATTAAAAAGGAACTTAGAGCCCTTATCACCCTACTCAAGCCAATTGATTCTAGCCGTCATATTGATACCCCAAATATTTTTATTTTAAATGCCTCTTAGATAATATTTGGTATGAGACAACAATTGAACTAATTCAAGGTTGGTAAGATCTAATTGGGTCTGAGATTCTAAAGATATCAAGTTATCTACCAACTCCCTTTCCAACTTCTTGTCATCCTTAGCCTTTTTCTTTCCCACTATTTGCAATAGGATCTTCTAGCTATTAATATTCTTATTCTATTTTTCAATGGCAGAGGGAGTGTGGTTGTCCCATCTGTTAATTTGTCTAATCATATAGATAGCACATCTCACATCTTGATCCTTCAAAAGTCTAGCATTGAGAATAAAGCTATCATTTCTCTTATTAGGAGAGCCAACATTAATATAAGTGTAATATGAGCATTGGTAAGATGGTGATTTGAAAAGGTGTATGGGCATACTTTAACAGTGGACTCATCATTTGCTTGTTTCAAGGAGAAAAAATCTTTATTAGGATAAAATTTATCCAACTTGCAATATATTCTCCTCCTCTCTAGAAATTGTACCAAGTGTACCAAATGTAGTTATAATTGTTCTTCTTTCCTTCAAGGGATCAATGAGTTTGAGTTTCTCCTTCATCCTAGTCCAATATAGCTTTTCCCCACTTGTCCATTCAAGATCCAAATCTCTTGACTTAACCTCCTGATTCTCAATCATATTGAAGTCCTCTCCAAATAACCAAGGGATGTCCGAGAGAGTGCTCAACCAATTCTATAAGTCAATTCTCTCTCTGTATTCATTAGAGGTGTAGAGGGAGCAGACTCCAACCTTAATGTATTGGATGCTAACAATGATCCACAACCTTGTTGCATGGGGAACAACCCTTATCTACCACCTTATTAGCCCACTTGCCTCCCAATAGAATGACAAATCCTCCTTTTCTTTTATCATTATTGATAGATAATAGGGGAGCATCTTTCGAGCCATATGAAAGGTTCACATCCAATATGATTTTGGTAGCTTTTAACTTCCTGGAGAAGCATGAAGTCAATATGCTTGTGCTAGTTCAAAAACCTTCAGACTTGTCTGGAGATTTTAATCCCCTAACATTCCAAGATATACATTTCAAGTCCATGAGATACATTTATTGAATGATGTCCATAACAACCTTGAAGCTGTTAAAGCATTTAGGGACAATTGTATTGAATACACCACACTCCTACTTTTGCCAATCTTCTTACCTTATCTGAGTCATCTCCCACTTCAATATCATCTTTACCTATTTCTCTCAACCTCTTTTCCAATTCCCCACTCTCCATCAATTTGAACGCCCAAGCTAGTAGTAAAGATTGACCCACTAAAATATCTACTTAGAAAAGCCACTCTCATAGGGAGGTTAGTTAAATGGGTCATGATCCTAAGTGAGTTCGACATTCAATACACAGAAGGATGGGCCATCAAAGTACAAGCAATTACAGATCAATTGGAAGAAGCACCTTTACTAGACAAAAACCCACTACAAGTGGAGTTTCCAGATATAGATGTGCTCACCATCACACCCAAGAAATGGACCCTATACTTTGATTGATCCTATACCCAACATAGATCAGGTGTCGACATCTTGTTCGTCAGTTTGGAGGGACACACAATTTCAAGATCCTACAGATTGATGTTCTCTTGAACCAATAACATTGCCGAGTATGAAGCCCTGGTCACTAGCATCCAAATAGCTGTGGAATGGAGAATCACATAATTGAAATTTTATGGAGACTCTCAATTAATCATCAATCAGGTCAACGATGATTATCAAACAAAGGATGACAAGTTGATGCCCTACAAGAGAATAATGGACAATTTTAAGAAGTATTTTGTGGACATCACCTTTGAACAGATTCCAAGGTCAGACAATAGAGCTACTAATGCAATGGCCACTATCACCTCGCTCTTATAAATCCTAGATAAACAAAGTCATTAAATGAATTTCTAGTGGAGCAATTATTCTCCCCAGCTTATAACAATTCAGAATCCCAATTAATTTGTGCCCTAATTGGTTTTGATTCTCCTCTATGCGAGAAAATATACACCTATCTCAAATACAATACCCTCCTACCTGACCTATCTCACAACCAAAAATGAAGCTTTATCCGACAAGCAGCCCGCTACACCTTAACCACTGACACACTTTATCCCGAAGCATGAGAACTCCTCGATGGACCTATATCAACACAAGTATATCATCCTATCAGATGCATCTATTATACACAATCAAATAATCAATAATTCATGTGATGACAGTCACACAATCAACCAATATCTGTTCAATCAATCATCCAATCAATCAATCATGCATCCTATCGAAATTCACTCAACAAGCTTCATATCAGGACTCATATCAAAAATAAAATACCATTTTAAAATGATCAAGTTCCATATCAAAAACCAATCTCAAAAACCCAATCAATCAAGTTTCAATCAATCCAGCCTCATATCACAGATCAATCAAGAAATTAAATCAGTCCCATATCGAACATAGTCCCATATCAAATCAAATCCATATCGAAAACATATCCATATTGACAAACAATCCATATCAACAAAATGAATCATATCAAAAAATAATTGACCCATATCGACACAAGTCCCATAACGACTTTGGTCCAATATAAAAAATTGATCCACATCGACCAACACCTAACAATCCATATCAAAAACTTGACCCATATCGAATAACGACAAGTTGACCCATAAAGATAAATTGACCCATAAAAGATGAGTGACAAAAGACTCATATCAAACATTGACCCATATCGAAATCATGACCCATATCAACTTTAACTCATATCGCAATCACAACTCTTATCAAAATCAGGACTCATATCGATAAAATGACCCATATCGACCTTGAACCATATTGACTTTGACCAACTTAATTCACACCAACAATTTCAACCATATCAACATGACTCATATCGATGATTGACTCATACTAGCCCATAACATGAAAATCACCCAAACACTATCCCATCAACACAATCAACTCAATTGACACATTGACAGGGTGTAAAACTTCATAAAGAACCTAAAAATCCAAATTACACTTGTCAAAAATTTCTTTAAATTCAAAAAATTGCTCTTTCTCTCATATGCGCTAAAATAATAGTTAAATGTGCAATTTCATATGCATTATTTAATCTATCATATGTGCTATAAAAAAATTCATAATGCGCTACACTGTTTCACAGATGCACTAAAATCAACATCATATGCGCTATTGTGCAAATCAAATGTGCTATCTAAGAAAACCTATGCAGACAATTAAAATTCAAATGCACGACGACAATACTCATATGCACGAAAAGAAACATCACATGTGCTAAAAGAAAAATCATATGCGCAAAAAGAAGTGAAAAAATTAAAAACGCGGAAAACGCTAACCTAGAGTGAAAAATTTAAAAACTTGCCAAAACACCTAAAATCTAAGCTAAAAATTCACAAAGCGGGTTAGATAATCAACTCACCGGTGGTCCGTACTCTATTGGCCTCTCAAATTGATGAAATCTCTCAAAATGGTGATGGTGGTAGGGGTTCCATCTCCTCTATCTCCTCCAAGCTCCAATACTCCAAAGACAAGTGTGCAAATGAGGTGGAATTGGGCGCTAGGAGGCTTATATAGCTCATGTTGATGCAAGCGGCTGTGATACCTCAATGGACGTGTGGGGCATGTGAATGCTATTCCCACATAGTCTTCACGTCATTTTTCAATATCATTTTTAATAAAACTATCGAGCGATAAATTTTAAAAATCCAAATTTTTAAAAAAAAAATCAAATATTTAAAAAAAAAAATCAAAACAATTTTCATCTATATCTCTATCCACTACCGAATATTGAATTGCTTTGTCCAATATAGCTCTATGAGTGGGTGAAATACACAAAATTTTGAATAATGATATGTGTGCCAGAGTTTTCTTAAGTTGCTCAACAACACTATAGGTCCCTATTGTTGGTGGATGATTTTGTGGTATTCCTTGTAAAGTTACCTTTGATCTATGAGTAACTACGGCACAGTCTTTGTCTCGGGGAGTTATGGTGATTGTAGCCACTGTATCATATGACTTACAGGTATTGTCGGTATCATATGCTGTGTTATCAAGATTTATGTTAAATCCCTCTTCATAGTCTTTATGTGTATGCTTGACATCCATGATGTGTTCTATGAGTTCATCTTCAAACCAACCTGAATGAGATGGTTGATCATGCCCCCAGTCTCTGAGACAAAGATTTCTATCATCACCATATTTTGGTGCCTCTGATATCATGCAAATTTGGTTATCATCTGTGTGAGTGTCTAGATATTGCTCATCTTGATCAAGTGTTTCTTGTGAATCATTGTTTACTATATGTCCTAAGCTAATGGCATGAATAGTGTAGTCGTATGAGACCTTTGTGTAGTTAGTTGTATTGTCTTGAGTACCTGATGTGGTAGCTTTCCCTTTGTCATGCTTAACAAATGGATCCTTAAAGATTGTATGATTCATGTTTGTTGAGGTTTTATTAGTATCGATTGTGATGTCACCTTGGTCTATCATATCTTGGACCAAGTTTTTCAATTTGTAGCAACTAGTTGTTTTCTGACCTTTAGTCTGATGATAATCACATAAATCATTATCATTCCACCATGTGGGTTTGAAAGGACCTGGTTCATATACTCTTATTTTTGGTAAAGTGATCATGTTTGTCTGTATTAACTTTTTGAGCGCTGACTCAATAGGTTCTCCTAGAGGTGTGTAATTCCTCCTTGGATCATTTACTCTAGGGTACCTTGTGTTCTTGTTTTGTGTTGTGTTTACATTTGTTGAAGTAAGGTTATTCTCTATACGTGGATTTGATGATTGATTCGTTCCCAAAGATAAAACCGGTTGAGTTCTATTTACTATTCTGGTGTCTACAATACCATCATTGGTCACATTTTTGTTTTTCGACCAAAACTTGGATTTGTCATTGTTGTTGGTGTTTGCATACTTAATAAGACCTTGTTCCACTAGTCCCTTCTCACATTTTAGAGCTTTTTTTGTGATTTGTTTGAATGTGGTTAAATATTGCATTTGTATCAAATATTTAATCTTGGGAATCAAGTTTAATGTGAACATATCCACTTGCTCTATTTCTGGGATAACTGTTTTGCACCTCCTATAGAGAGCCCTCCATCATTGTATGAAGGATGCAAATGTTTCATTCTCATATTTTTTAGCAGCACATAAGTCCATCAAAGTAACTAGGGTTTCAATGCTATGTGAGAGGTTTGCAATAAAATGTTTAGCTAATTCTCCCCGTGATGTGATGGTTGGTGGTAAATGTGAAAACCACTCTAAAGCCAAGACCCCCATACTTTTAGGAAATAGTCTCATTAAGTAAGTATCTTCAGTTGCAACCTCTATACATACCGTAAAAAACTCTCTGATGTGGTCTCTAGGATCACCATTCCCTCGATATCTGTCGAATTTAGGCATTTCAAAATATGGTGGGAAAGAAGACATGTATAATGTGTGATCGAAAGGATAAGGATGTAAGTCCTACATTGTGTAGCTCTTTTTATCATTACCAGTATGCATGGTCGTCATTTGTTGTTGCAAATTTTGTAATTGTTGTGTCAGAATATCTGTTTGGGTCAAAGGTACACCTTGTGTTTGTGTATGTCCCACAAAAGGATTCATGGTTGCATAACTAGGAGGTTGTTGGAAGGTACCATGATTATAATTTTGTGTGTTGTATATTCCACTAGGTACCGTGAAATAAGTGATATGAGAACCTATGTTTGGTGGAGTTGTACTTGTTGTATTGGTAAGACCTAGATTTTCATTTTGGTGACTATATGTCAATCCTATAGAATAGGAAATCGGAGATTGGGTTGCACTTGTTTCTTGTATTTGAATAGGTGCTGAGACACTTGATATTATCAGTATGCTTTGTGTTGGTATACTAACATTTATCACTGAAGATGATGCACTTGTTTGAAAGTTTGCATTTGTATTGAGATTTCTTTGGATAGGTATGTTTTGAGGAAAACTGGAGGTCATTTCTTGCATTTGTGTTATGGGTAGTGTTTGACTGTTATCTTGACCTAAAGTTTTTCCTAGTGGTAAGATCTTCATGACATCAAAATCTTCAAGTAGTTTCACCCCATTTTGTAATAACAACAAGAGATATTTGTCCCTATCACTATGTATAAGTGCATCTAAGATCATAAGGACATGTGGATCTTGTTGAGCTGACTCAATTTCTTCTTTTGTTAAATGTTGTTGTAATTCATTTAGGGGATACATTGCTTGAGAACCTGATTGTTGACTAGTTGATATGTCCATATTCCAAGTTGGGTTTACAAACTAGTCATTGTTTGGGTCCATTATACCTTTTGCCTTTTGTGACAGGCATTTACAACTACTATATGAGGGTGGTTTTATGCAAGACAATGACTAATGCTAGATTGTAGACATAGATATGAGGTATGCAAAACTAGACTAGACACTCTATTGGGGATTTTGATGCGAGACTTGTTGAGTATTTCTGGATTTCTGTAATGCAAGTTTTTCCATGTCTTCTCTTAGACGTTCTGCAAGAATTTCTCTATCAATCCTATGGGCAATTTTATACTTGATATTTATCTCGTACTCGACTCCTATATATTGAGGTACGTTTCTCCTTGAGTCCCAGGCTGAGTTCGCTAGACCTTCAATGATTTCTCGCTGACTGCCATTTGGGACTAGATTAGGTTGCTTGAAGGGGAGCAAACCATCACCTGGGAGACCCATTAAGACGCATGCTATAACTTTGTAGGATGATTATGTCAATGATGACGGACTAAGACAGACGTATATCAAATCTAGATGAAGACGTATATGAGGATGATAATGGGGATGATAATGAGGACTATGCAAGGACTAAGGGCCATAGTAAGGACCTAAATGAAGACCTATGCAAGGACTTAGGATGACAGTAAAGACGTAAGTGAAGACCTATGCAAGGACTTAGGATGATAGTAAGGACGTAAGTGAGGACTATGCAAAGACTTATGACGATAGTAAGGACGTAAGTGATGACTATGCAAAGACTTATGACGATAGTAATGACGTAAGTGATGACTATGCAAAGACTTATGATGATAGTAAGGACGTAAATGAGGACTATGCAAGGACTTCCTAGTGTCACAAGTGTATAAACCTTTGAGTTTTGACGTTTCAAAAATGGACTTTGTTTTTAGTAATTCTATGTATAGGACAAGTTTCGTGGTTTCTTCAAATCTGAGAACAATTATTTGAAGGTAAATATAGTTGACTAGACTTTTTTTTCAAACAATCTTAGAAAATTCAGAGATACGTAGGATAGGGCTTGAAATAGCCCAAAGGACTAACTCAATACTGGTCTGACACAACAATACGTAAAAAAGCACAAAATACAATCTTAGGTTGGAAAGTGGACATCATTCAATGAGGCCCTTAAAAAATACAGAGACAAAATGAATAGATAGAGAGTCTAACAGCACTGGCTCCACTCCACAGCACACACTTCTTGGGCATGCCAGTCTGTCTTACCCTAAAGATCCAAAGATCTTATAGTCTAGGGATTCTTGTATCATAGTGTAAGGTACATGAAGGGTATCTATGGGGTACGATCCACACTCCCAGAATCACTGGATGTAGGGTTTTGGGCTACTAAGTTGGTTCTTATTGTAGGGTTTCGAGGGGTCCCGATCCAATGACAGATTCTTAGAGTAAGCCACTTAAGACTTTAGTTGAGCTTATCGGTGTAGGGAAGGCCCCCACATACGTCGAATTCACTCAACATTCTAGCTGCCTGACCAGTATATTTATATAGCAGCTCGAAAAACTCGCTCGAGCGTACGCTGGGAGAGATGATATCCCCAAGGCATCGCAATTCAAATTACCTTTGTGGGGTGATAAAATCACCAATCAAAGATACCCCTCATTACATGGAATAAAATAAAATTGGATGTCTTTGTCACCTCCTTCCTTTCTCCCAAGACCCCAAAGGCGGGTGGAAAGTTAGTTAATGCAACAGTAGGTCCACCCCAAACACGATAAAAATTCTTTACCTTAAGAAAATGAAATATGATTTAATCTAATGCAACCTGATTCACGTTCATTTTATAAGCCAAATTGAGGTGTTGAATACGCATGTGCATGTCCATTTTAAACACCAAATTGAAATATGAAGGCATGCATGTCAATTTTAACCGTCGTTGATTTTAAGCCCAAATCAAAGTGTTATACATGCGTGCCAATTTTAACCAATGTTAATCTTAAGCACCAACAGATGAAGTGTGATATTTTGCATGCATGTCCATTTTAACCAATGTTAATTTTAAGCACCAAAAGACGAAGTGTGAGATTATGAGTGCAATTGATCTAATACTAATCCGATCCTTTCTGTAAATTTGCCACAGGCTACAAACAACTGATTAGCAGTAAAATCAAATCAAAAAACTGACAGAAACGAATGCGTGACAATATCTGCGTGATTGCGTGACTCTGACAAAGCCAATGCATGAACATAACAGAGCGAATGCGTGATCCTGACAGATCGAATGCGTGACACCAACAAATTGATTGTGTAATCTAAATAGGACGATTGTGTGACAGGCAAGCAGATAACACAAAAAAATAAAAAATTAAACTAAACCCGATTAGAAACTTGCAAAACCAATTGTGAGGCCCTAGCTAAATCTCTCATCATCCATTCAATATTAATTAGATCATATTTAACTTGATATGAGAGAAATAAGTTGTTGTATGTATCAAAGGCTGGTTGATTTTCCCAATCTTGTATCTACTTTTCTGCTTGGAGAACCCTTTGATAGCATTTGGCCTATCTTCTTTGTTCCTTTGTCCTTCTAACACCTGAAATCCTGAATTGTACCTTTCGTGCCATAAACTGTTATAATTAAATCATGTAATATAAATAATCCGTTTCCAGATTTACTCAATTTTAGACAGAATTAAATAGATCAGAGAACAAAAAGGATATGAGAATAGAAACAATCAAACAATAATTTTCCCTGCGAATGAGTGATAATTACAGAGCAATTGCCTAACAAAGAAATGTCAATTCCGTGACGATGTAAGGGAGATTGCGTGATGGGTTCCGCACGAATGTGTAACCCTATCTAGTCGATTGCGTGGCCCTATCTATACGATTGCCTGATGATGTAAGTTTGATTGCATGACGAAGGGGTCTGTCTTGAAATCTATGCAAAACCTACAAAAAAGGAAAAAATCCGTACGATCTGCAAAAACAACACAAAAAATAGAGAAGGTTAATTAGCTGTTATTTCACGTTGGATTTACCAAAATGTAGCATGCTCAAATACACCATTGCTACATAGGAAATAATGACGATCACGAATCCTTAACTATCTAAGCAATTCAAACATAAAACCAATGAAATAGATGAAAAATGAAACTAAATTAAGCAATATGAAACTCCCTATTATGCATCATAGCTTCCATTGTTCTTCTTCTCTCTGTGGTATGATGGCTCTCAGATATTGCACTGACAACCTGCAATTGACACAAAGATTTGAAGTTCGTGATCTAGAGGAATTGTGAGGATTGAATGCTCAATTTATAGATTTTTGGATGAGATTGATTGAAAGGTGGAACGGATTGATCAAGAGGTGGAACTCGGGTGAGCTCACATGCTGATTGATAGTCCAACTGCTGACTTGGAGGTGAAACAGAATAGATTGAATAGATTAATTGAGACAACTACTTGAAAAAAAGCTAACTAAAAGAAGAAAAAGAATGATTGGAGGAAATAAAGAAGACGACAAAGAGAACTAGAAGATGGAAATAGAGATTGGAGAGATACATGATTTAATTAATTAATTGATTGAATTAATTAATTTAGCATGTGCTTGCACTCTGACTTAGATTTTCAAATTTAATCTTTGCATGATATTTATTCAAATAATTGATTTCATTTAATTCAATTTAGTATTTGAATATATTTAGAACTTGACTTTGATTTTGAATTTGATTTTTGAAATCATGCACATGTGACTAGAAGAATTAATTAATTAATTAATTTATTAAAAGAAACTATTTAATTATGCTAGAAATGGACTTTAATTAAATAATAAAGATTATTTAATTTAAGGATTAAATTATAATTAATTAAAAAATTAATATTTAATTAATATTTAGAAAAGGGTTAAATAATTAGTTAATTAGAGAGATAGAAATTGAATATTTAAATAATAAAGATTATTTAAATTAGGAAATTAATCAGAATTAATTAAATAATTAATATTTAATTAATATTTAGAAAATGATTAAAATGATTAAATAATGATAGAATAGGAAATAGAATAATTAGTAAGATGATGAGGAAATATGAAATTAGAAGAATAAGATTAATTAATTAAATTAAATAATTAAAGAATTATTTAATCAATTAGAGGAATAACTAGTACGTGATCAATGAGACATTTTTAGGTGTCTACACCTCATATCAAAATTCACTTAACAAGCTTTATATCAAGACTCATATTATCGAAAATCAAATACCATTTTAAAATGATCAAGTTCCATATTGAAAACCAATTTAAAAAACCCAATCAATCCAAACTCATATCATAGACCAATCAGGAAATCAAATCAGTCCCATATTGAGCACAGTTCCATATCAAATCAGATCCATATCGAACACAGATCCATATCGACAAACGATCCATACCAACAAAATGACCCATATCGAAAAACAATTGAGTCATATCAACAGAAGTCCCATAACGTCTTTGGCCCAATATCAAAAATTGATCCACATCAACCAACACCAAACAATCCATATCAAAAACTTGACCCATATGGAATAATGATGAGTTGACCCATAAATGATGAGCAACAAAAGACTCATATCGAACATTGACCCATATCGCAATCAGGACCCATATCAACTTTGACTCATATCTCAATCATGACTCTTATCGAAATAGGACTCATATCAACTAACCTCATATTGATAAAATGACCCATATCGACCTTGAGCCATAACGACCTTGAACCATATTGACTTGACGGACTTGATTCACACCAACAATTTGAACCATATCAACATGACTCATATTGATGACTGACTCATACTGGCCCATGACACAAAAATCATCCAAACACCATCCCATCGACATAATCGACTCAACTAACACATTGACAGGGTGTAAAACTTCATAACGAACCTAAAAATCCAAATTAAACCTATCAAAATTTTCTTTAAATTAAAAAATTTCTCCCTGTCTCATATGCGCTAAAATAGTAGTTAAATGCGCAATTTCATATGCGCGAACAGAATCATCATATGCGCTATAAAACCATTCATAATGCACTACACTATTTCACAGATACGCTAAAATCAACATCATATGCACTATTGTGCAAATCAAATGCGCTATCTAAAAAAACCTATGCGCAATGACAATACTCATATTTGCAAAAAGAAATATTGCATGTGCTAAAAGAAAAATTATATGTGCAAAAAGAAGTGAAAAAATAAAAAACATGAAAAAACCCTAACCTAGAGCAAAAAATTTAAAAACTTGCAAAAACGCCTAAAATCTAAGCTAAAAATTCACAAAGCGGGTTAGATAATCAACTCATTGGTGGTCTATACTCTGTTGGCCTCTCAAATTGGCGAACTTGCTAAAAATGGTGATGGTGGTAGGGGGTGCCATCTCCTCTCTCTCCTCCAAGCTCCAATACTCCAAAGACAAGTGTGCAATTGAGGTGGAAATGGGCCCTAAGAGGCTTATATAGTCCATGTTGACGCAGGCGGCTGTGATACCTCGGTGGACATGTGGGGCATGTACATGGTATCCCCACATAGTCTTCACCCCATTTTTCAATATCATTTTTAATAAATCTATCGGGTGATAAATTTTAAAAATCCAAAAAAATCAAAACAATTTTTAAATCCAAAAAATTCAACAATCGCACAAAATTCCAAACATTGTCGTACTTCGTGTCGTCCCCTTGAAACAACACAATTTTTTTCAATTTATCGCCCAATGGGGCAATATCATATCATCATATCAACATTTCCATATCGGCTTCATCATCAGTCTCATATTGATATCGGTTTCATATCAGCATATCCTATCAAAATCATTTTTCATATCTAGGGCATCATATCAACAATTTTGGGCAAAAACATCATATCGAAAAATTTTGATGACAAAATTGAGCATTTTTCTTTGAATCAACATGTGGCCATACGTCGACTCAAAGAGGGGAAAAATGTAGACACCTAAAAGTTGTGCAACAAATTAAGTGAATTTTATTCATTTAATTATCTCTAATTCTTCCAATTAATTAAACCAAGATTTAATTGATAATCCTATTCTTCTATTTTGACCATTAATCAAATTAAAGATTTGATTAATATTTCCCTTCTTCTATCCTAGCCATTTAATTAAATTTACATTTAATTTAAATTCCCCTTTCCCATTTTAATTAAATCTACATTTAATTAAAATCCTCTTTGTATTTATATAAATCCAGATTTATTTATAAATCCCTCCACTTGCAAAATTAAATTTCACATTTAAATAAATAAATATTTATTTAAATCTATCAAATGCAAGTTGCATCCAAAATTGAAATAAATTAATTTTATTTTAATTAAATCCTATTATCCTCCATCCACTTGCAAAATCCTACATCTTCCACTTGCATCTCCTTAATCATTCTTCTAGAAGCCTTCTAATCCTATCTTAATCATCTCTAGTCTCCTAATCATGTCCTTTCCTAAATTTGAGGAGGTCACTTCTCAAATTTGGAAGAAAGTCTTCTAAATGTATTAAAGGCTTCATTTCTTCAACAAGTTAACTCATTGAGTTCCCCCAAATTTGGAAGGACTCTTACAAATTTGTCCCCAAAGTCTTCCAAATGATTAATGGTTAACTCAACCCTCCCCTCATGGTTAGAGACTTTCTCTCTAACTTAACCCTCATCTAACCCAAGGGTCTCATCAAGCACTCATGGCTTTAACCTTGGTTATCCTATTAACCCTTGCACAAGAGTTTACCCTCTGGGTAAAAACTTTATCCAATGGATGACCCTAACCAACCACAACCTTACCTCCTAAGGTAACCTTCATGTCTCCTCAGGCATTTAATGTCTCTTGCATCTCCTCTCAAGCCATCTCAAGGAGACATTTGTCAACTTGGGATTGGATTGAATCCCTCACATGAATTGATAACTTTCAATCCTATCCCTTGTTGAGATTATTCAATCTCAACCATCCCTTGCCCTATTTTCCTTATAAATAGAGCTCTCATTCTTCATTCTCCATATCAAGTTTTAATGCATCTACATTATCGTCTCATAACATTAAGAATCTTGCCTCTCTTTAATAGAATAGCATTTTAGATCATTTTGATAGCATTATAATCTTAGATATGTCATGTTAATCTCATATCATGTTAGCTTCATCTTAGTATCATTTTCATGCTAGTTTAGCTTTGTATCAATCTCCTCATTTTACACCATATCACTATCTAGTTTCATATCTCAATCATTCATTGGGATCATAGTTGCATCCATTTTGATATTAAAATCCTCTAAATCTCGTTCTCTAGGTTGTCATCCAAGAGATCAAGTGCTCTTCCAAGTGAGGGCCACCTTGAATCTTGAGGATCTTTAGAGATAAAGGAGCATGGAACGATTTTAAAGAGTTTTGATTCATTAACTTGCTTTGTTTGGATTTCTATCTCTAATGCAATGTTTCATGTGTGTGTTTGAACTATTCTTCTCTCTTGCAGGTTGATCCCACATTTCCAGCATACACCTTGTATTATTCATATTTCCAACCCAACAAAAATTGATAAATTCCAATGTAACAATTATTTTTCTCAAAATATATTTTTTGGCAATAAATAAAATACTTTGAAGTGTCATTAAGATTTAAAAACAAAAAATAGTTTTAAACTCTAAATGATATCAAGCTAGAAGATATTATGAAAAACAAAAATAATTTTAAACTCTAAGTGATATTGAGCAAGAATATTATGACACCTTTCAAAATCACATGAAAAATACTAATTATAATTATGAATGATTTATTTTGATATGATGAAGATGATTACTCTTTTATATATTGAATTAAACAAAATGTGATTACAAGAAAAGAAAATAGCAATTCAAGAAATGAAAAAAAAAAAATTACAATACCAAACAGCTGAAACCACCACACAAAGATTCTTACATCTAAGTTATATAATAATTACTTCTATATCCAGAGGATGGATTCTTACATCAGAAATATATAATATTCGTTTCCATATAATAAAGATGCTCCTTGCATCATCTCATAATCGTCCAAATCCTCTTCGTTTCTCTATACCATGGATGAAGATATTTCTAGATTGATGGGTAGATTAGGAGTCTTCGTGGACTCTATACCACGGATGAATATTCTTCGGAGGAAGATGACAATGGTACTTCACGCGGTGGGGAGGAGTTGAAAGGTAATGGAGGATTGCTTACATCATCACCGTTTCCTTCCAGCATTTGTACCACCCTGCTCATTGATGGTCGGTCATTGGAATTGTATTGAATACACCAAAGTCCTACTTTCGTCATTCTCCTCACCTTCTCTTCATCTTCCACTTCCATGTCGCATCGACCTTTTTCTCTCAACCTCTTTTCCAACTCCCCACTTTCTATCAATTTGAACGCCCATTCCGGAAAATAAAGTTGACTCGAATGGCTCACCTGCAACTCAATGTTCTTCCTCCTTCCCGCTATCTCCATTAATAGCATTCCAAAACTGTAAACATCTGATTTGTCTGTTACACCTCCCAAATTTATATTCCACACCTCTGGCGCAACATATCCTGGCGTCCCTCTGGTTGCCGTAATTGATACGTGGTCGTCTCCCTTCCCATACAGTTTAGCGAGACCAAAATCAGCTACTTTGGGCGTGAAATCTGCATCCAGTAAAATATTGTGAGGCTTAATGTCAAAATGAATGATGCGCCTGTTACAATCTTGGTGCAAATACGCAATTCCGCGCGCAGCGCCCAAAGCAATTGAATACAATTGCTCCCAACTGAGCTTCTGTTCTTGTTCTTTTCCTTGAAATAGAAACTTCTCTAGGGATCCATTGGCCATGTACTCATATACAAGTGCGCTTCTGAAACCTTCAAAACAATAACCCACGAGGCGAACCAAGTGAACGTGATGAATGGTTCCCAGAGTTGCAACCTCATTCATGAACTGGCTCTCACTCTGTCTCGACTGATCCAAAAGTTTTACAGCCACAAAAAAACCGCTCGGGAGCTTTCCTTTATAAACCATGCCGAATCCTCCTTCCCCAAGTTTATCTGAAAAGTCGTTAGTGATCTTCTTTAGCTGAGAGAATGAATATCTGGTCGGCATTTCATGAATATAACTTTGGAGAAAATTCTCCACTTTCCCAATAGACCCTGAATTCATCGGTTCGCTTGCAACACAACTTTGGATCCATCTAAAGTAGGATGACCTCTTTCGATAAACAACAATAAGAAATAGTGCTACTATCACTATGAAAGCACTTGCCCCAATGGCTATTCCTGGAATTCATGTGTAGTATCATAGATTAGTGACTCCACCATACAAGAAAATTAGAAGAATGTTTAAAACTCACACAAAAAGGTTCCTTAGTATTTACCTGTTATATCTCTGCCTTTTTAAGTTCTGACTGTTATAGCTCGATAAATTGATCTCTCGACTGTTTAAATTTGGTAAATGCTAATCAGATGCGAATATAATTTTTTTTGAACTAAACTGAGATAATCCAATTTCGTATTTTATATTTTCGAATTGCAAGGCAATTAAACTTAATGGGTGCTTAGAAGAAAATATAGAGAGATTTGAACCAAATTATACCTGATGAACATGTGGTTTGATGGGGTGCATCCTCGCAAAAGCAAAGGAACTGGTTTAAATCGGAAATATTAAACCCACACAGACCACCGCTTGAAACGCAACTCTTACATTTCTGGTCTTGTTCCTCTGCAATATTCCAATGGGTTGATGCCTCTTCAACAGTTACCGATTTAAAATAACATCCTGGAACCTCAAGGCCAGGTAGTAGAGCTACACATTGCAAACCACACACAAGAACTTGTAGACTGATGTTATGTCGTTGGATTTGATCGAAGAGACCCCCGTCTTGGATTGCATCTTCGTTGAGATTATATGAAAATGAACAATTTTGGAAACTCGTGTCCTCAGTAATTGTTGAAGTCTGATTATCTGGAAAAAAGTTTAAGATTGTGTACCTCTGGTTTCCAATTTCGATTACCAAATGTCCCTTATCTTCACAGTCGACTTGTAAGTCTGGCAGACCACATCCACTTTCCCTTAAACCAAAAGGATATGGGATTTTTATACCGCCACATGTTTGATTGCTTTCGCAGTTTGTATAACTGACGTCTGCGCATAGCGAACAAGGGAGTAAAAGGGTATAGAGAATGAAGGCATAAAGGAGATTAAAACGAGACATTGGCTGATGGAGGGGCGATTTTATTGAAGTAAAAAGGGACAGTATTGCAGCTACGGGCATTCCTCGTTTATCAGAGAAGGCGAATCCTGAGGCATCTCATTAGAATGAGATCATGGTAGCATTTGAATGATTCGATTATCTGGTAAAGAAAAGTTACCACTTAAGTGGTCAATACGTTCCGTGACAACATTTCAAACCCCCAAAGTCAGATGATTAAGACATCCACCTAACCAAGAGCGCATACACCCTTGTAATCTGTTTCCTTTTGGTGTTGAAGGGCGCACTTATATGTTAAAGAACTGCGTTTATCAGTTTGAGCTGTAGACTAAATGAAAAGGCATAAGGACAAACTTCAATATAGCACATGATATCAAGCTTAATTTGGTTGGCCGGGTCTATGATATGTGGTGCTTTGTCATTCAGGTTCTTTCTTACTTTTTTTCAAACCCTAGATTCATTATTCTAATTTCAAGTCACTACAGAAACACATTCTGTTAAAAATTTACACAAATTTACATTATCTCAGTTTTTGAGATTTGATTTGTTCTAATATCACTTGATTTATAGTATACCTAATTTAATTAATTGAATAATTGATTAATAATAAAAGATAAAAAATATAGTGATGTTATCTATAATTTCTAAGAAAATGTTAGTAGAATTTATTAGAAAGGAATTTGAGTTATATAAAAATAGACAAGATTTATATTCATGAAAATTATAACATATTCTTAATATGACACACTCATTACAACTAAACAAGCTAAACTAAATATTCAGATAAGATAACACCCAATCAAGAAAAACAAAAAAACCATACCAACATCTAATTAAGTACAAAATAAATAAATAATTACAAATGTCTCCATCCTCACATGATCATCTTATTTTTCCCATTCTTTTTTACTCCAGAAACATTGTAGATACACATAATTAACCAACTACATGCAACTAAATTACAAAAAGATAACTAGAACTTGCAAGGTAAATCTTACACATAAGGTGGACTGATGTAGTATGACCTCTCTTTGAGATATTTAAAAACTTGAGATACAAGATATTGAAGAGAATCTTGAAAGTGTCTTTTATATTAAAATTAAACTTGATTGACTTCAATTTCTTCAACCCCTCTACATCATGCTTGTTCATATTATTTTTAGATATAAGTTCAAACCAGACATTATATGACATATTATATGACATTTATTATTGTATGATGAATTTGATAGTAACACAAACTATTTAATGAATCTATTATTGATTATTATTTTCATCACAACACTTGATTCATTCAAATTTTTTATCTTAATAATGTAATATTTAATAATTTTATTCATGTTTGTTTTACTAAATAAAACAATTAAAATGCCTAATACAAGAAAAATATTCATGAAACTATCAAATATTAAATTGCCTATCACAAAGAAAAGTATTCATGAGAACATCAAATATTAAATTAACTAATTCATTTTGATCTATTCTTTATCTCATAATATATTAGTCCTTTAAAAAATTGTTAAAAGACCAGTTCTTCATACACAACTCAACTACTTTACAAAAAAAAAATCCTTACTACTTAAAAGATGAAGGTGAAATAAATAGAAAATATTCTTCATTTTGATCTATTCTTTATCTCATAATATATTAGTCCTTTAAAAAATTGTTAAAAGACCAGTTCTTCATACACAACTCAACTACTTTACAAAAAAAAATCCTTACTACTTAAAAGATGAAGGTGAAATAAATAGAAAATATTCTTCATTATTTTTTAAGTATTCCTCAATATTAACTATATTTTTAGTGCTAACTATGATCCACAACCTTGTTGCATGGGGAACAACCCTTATCTACCACCTTATTAGCCCACTTGCCTCCCAATAGAATGACAAATCCTCCTTTTCTTTTATCATTATTGATAGATAATAGGGGAGCATCTTTCCAGCCATATGAAAGGTTCACATCCAATATGATTTTGGTAGCTTTTAACTTCCTGGAGAAGCATGAAGTCAATATGCTTGTGCTAGTTCAAAAACCTTCAGACTTGTCTGGAGATTTTAATCCCCTAACATTCCAAGATATACATTTCAAGTCCATGAGATACATTTATTGAATGATGTCCATAACAACCTTGAAGCTGTTAAAGCATTTAGGGACAATTGTATTGAATACACCACACTCCTACTTTTGCCAATCTTCTTACCTTATCTGAGTCATCTCCCACTTCAATATCATCTTTACCTATTTCTCTCAACCTCTTTTCCAATTCCCCACTCTCCATCAATTTGAACGCCCAAGCTAGTAGTAAAGATTGACCCACTAAAATATCTACTTAGAAAAGCCACTCTCACAGGGAGGTTAGTTAAATGGGTCATGATCCTAAGTGAGTTCGACATTCAATACACAGAAGGATGGGCCATCAAAGTACAAGCAATTACAGATCAATTGGAAGAAGCACCTTTACTAGACAAAAACCCACTACAAGTGGAATTTCCAGATATAGATGTGCTCACCATCACACCCAAGAAATGGACCCTATACTTTGATTGATCCTATACCCAACATAGATCAGGTGTCGACATCTTGTTCGTCAGTTTGGAGGGACACACAATTTCAAGATCCTACAGATTGATGTTCTCTTGAACCAATAACATTGCCGAGTATGAAGCCCCTGTCACTAGCATCCAAATAGCTGTGGAATGGATAATCACATAATTGAAATTTTATGGAGACTCTCAATTAATCATCAATCAGGTCAACGATGATTATCAAACAAAGGATGACAAGTTGATGCCCTACAAGAGAATAATGGACAATTTTAAGAAGTATTTTGTGGACATCACCTTTGAACAGATTCCAAGGTCAGACAATAGAGCTACTAATGCAATGGCCACTATCACCTCGCTCTTATAAATCCTAGATAAACAAAGTCATTAAATGAATTTCTAGTGGAGCAATTATTCTCCCCAGCTTATAACAATTCAGAATCCCAAGTTATCTGTGCCCTAATTGGTTTTGATTCTCCTCTATGCGAGAAAATATACACCTATCTCAAATACAATACCCTCCTACCTGACCTATCTCACAACCAAAAATGAAGCTTTATCCGACAAGCAGCCCGCTACACCTTAACCACTGACACACTTTATCCCGAAGCATGAGAACTCCTCGATGGACCTATATCAACACAAGTATATCATCCTATCAGATGCATCTATTATACACAATCAAATAATCAATAATTCATGTGATGACAGTCACACAATCAACCAATATCTGTTCAATCAATCATCCAATCAATCAATCATGCATCATATCGAAATTCACTCAACAAGCTTCATATCAGGACTCATATCAAAAATAAAATACCATTTTAAAATGATCAAGTTCCATATCAAAAACCAATCTCAAAAACCCAATCAATCAAGTTTCAATCAATCCAGCCTCATATCACAGATCAATCAAGAAATTAAATCAGTCCCATATCGAACATAGTCCCATATCAAATCAAATCCATATCGAAAACATATCCATATTGACAAACAATCCATATCAACAAAATGAATCATATCAAAAAATAATTGACCCATATCGACACAAGTCCCATAACGACTTTGGTCCAATATAAAAAATTGATCCACATCGACCAACACCTAACAATCCATATCAAAAACTTGACCCATATCGAATAACGACAAGTTGACCCATAAAGATAAATTGACCCATAAAAGATGAGTGACAAAAGACTCATATCAAACATTGACCCATATCGAAATCATGACCCATATCAACTTTAACTCATATCGCGATCACAACTCTTATCAAAATCAGGACTCATATCGATAAAATGACCCATATCGACCTTGAACCATATTGAATTTGACCAACTTAATTCACACCAACAATTTCAACCATATCAACATGACTCATATCGATGACTGACTCATACTAGCCCATAACATGAAAATCACCCAAACACTGTCCCATCAACACAATCAGCTCAATTGACACATTGACAGGGTGTAAAACTTCATAAAGAACCTAAAAATCCAAATTACACTTGTCAAAAATTTCTTTAAATTCAAAAAATTGCTCTTTCTCTCATATGCGCTAAAATAATAGTTAAATGTGCAATTTCATATGCATTATTTAATCTATCATATGTGCTATAAAAAAATTCATAATGCGCTACACTGTTTCACAGATGCACTAAAATCAACATCATATGCGCTATTGTGCAAATCAAATGTGCTATCTAAGAAAACCTATGCAGACAATTAAAATTCAAATGCACGACGACAATACTCATATGCACGAAAAGAAACATCACATGTGCTAAAAGAAAAATCATATGCGCAAAAAGAAGTGAAAAAATTAAAAACGCGGAAAACGCTAACCTAGAGTGAAAAATTTAAAAACTTGCCAAAACACCTAAAATCTAAGCTAAAAATTCACAAAGCGGGTTAGATAATCAACTCACCGGTGGTCCGTACTCTATTGGCCTCTCAAATTGATGAAATCTCTCAAAATGGTGATGGTGGTAGGGTTTCATCTCCTCTATCTCCTCCAAGCTCCAATACTCCAAAGACAAGTGTGCAAATGAGGTGGAATTGGGCCCTAGGAGGCTTATATAGCTCATGTTGATGCAAGAGGCTGTGATACCTCAATGGACGTGTGGGGCATGTGAATGCTATTCCCACATAGTCTTCACGTCATTTTTCAATATCATTTTTAATAAAACTATCGAGCGATAAATTTTAAAAATCCAAATTTTAAAAAAAAAAATCAAATATTTAAAAAAAAAAATCAAAACAATTTTCATCTATATCTCTGTCCACTACCGAATATTGAATTGCTTTGTCCAATATAGCTCTAGGAGTGGGTGAAATACACAAAATTTTGAATAATGATATGTGTGCCAGAGTTTTCTTAAGTTGCTCAACAACACTATAGGTCCCTATTGTTGGTGGATGATTTTGTGGTATTCCTTGTAAAGTTACCTTTGATCTATGAGTAACTACGGCACAGTCTTTGTCTCGGGGAGTTATGGTGATTTGTAGCCACTGTATCATATGACTTACAGGTATTGTCGGTATCATATGCTGTGTTATCAAGATTTATGTTAAATCCCTCTTCATAGTCTTTATGTGTATGCTTGACATCCATGATGTGTTCTATGAGTTCATCTTCAAACCAACCTGAATGAGATGGTTGATCATGCCCCCAGTCTCTGAGACAAAGATTTCTATCATCACCATATTTTGGTGCCTCTGATATCATGCAAATTTGGTTATCATCTGTGTGAGTGTCTAGATATTGCTCATCTTGATCAAGTGTTTCTTGTGAATCATTGTTTACTATATGTCCTAAGCTAATGGCATGAATAGTGTAGTCGTATGAGACCTTTGTGTAGTTAGTTGTATTGTCTTGAGTACCTGATGTGGTAGCTTTCCCTTTTTCATTCTTAACAAATGGATCCTTAAAGATTGTATGATTCATGTTTGCTGAGGTTTTATTAGTATCGATTGTGATGTCACCTTGGTCTATCATATCTTGGACCAAGTTTTTCAATTTGTAGCAGCTAGTTGTTTTGTGACCTTTAGTCTGATGATAATCACATAAATCATTATCATTCCACCATGTGGGTTTGAAAGGACCTGGTTCATATACTCTTATTTTTGGTAAAGTGATCATGTTTGTCTGTATTAACTTTTTGAGCGCTGACTCAATAGGTTCTCCTAGAGGTGTGTAATTCCTCCTTGGATCATTTACTCTAGGGTACCTTGTGTTCTTGTTTTGTGTTGTGTTTACATTTGTTGAAGTAAGGCTATTCTCTATACGTGGATTTGATGATTGATTCGTTCCCAAAGATAAAACCGGTTGAGTTCTATTTACTATTCTGGTGTCTACAATACCATCATTGGTCACATTTTTGTTTTTCGACCAAAACTTGGATTTGTCATTGTTGTTGGTGTTTGCATACTTAATAAGACCTTGTTCCACTAGTCCCTTCTCACATTTTAGAGCTTTTTCTGTGATTTGTTTGAATGTGGTTAAATATTGCATTTGTATCAAATATTTAATCTTGGGAATCAAGTTTAATGTGAACATATCCACTTGCTCTATTTCTGGGATAACTGTTTTGCACCTCCTATAGAGAGCCCTCCATCATTGTATGAAGGATGCAAATGTTTCATTCTCATATTTTTTAGCGGCACATAAGTCCATCAAAGTAACTAGGGTTTCAATGCTATGTGAGAGGTTTGCAATAAAATGTTTAGCTAATTCTCCCCGTGATGTGATGGTTGGTGGTAAATGTGAAAACCACTCTAAAGCCAAGACCCCCATACTTTTAGGAAATAGTCTCATTAAGTAAGTATCTTCAGTTGCAACCTCTATACATACCGTAAAAAACTCTCTGATGTGGTCTCTAGGATCACCATTCCCTCGATATCTGTCGAATTTAGGCATTTCAAAATATGGTGGGAAAGAAGACATGTATAATGTGTGATCGAAAGGATAAGGATGTAAGTCCTACATTGTGTAGCTCTTTTTATCATTACCAGTATGCATGGTCGTCATTTGTTGTTGCAAATTTTGTAATTGTTGTGTCAGAATATCTGTTTGGGTCAAAGGTACACCTTGTGTTTGTGTATGTCCCACAAAAGGATTCGTGGTTGCATAACTAGGAGGTTGTTGGAAGGTACCATGATTATAATTTTGTGTGTTGTATATTCCACTAGGTACCGTGAAATAAGTGATATGCGAACCTATGTTTGGTGGAGTTGTACTTGTTGTATTGGTAAGACCTAGATTTTCATTTTGGTGACTATATGTCAATCCTATAGAATAGGAAACCGGAGATTGGGTTGCACTTGTTTCTTGTATTTGAATAGGTGCTGAGACACTTGATATTATCAGTATGCTTTGTGTTGGTATACTAACATTTATCACTGAAGATGATGCACTTGTTTGAAAGTTTGCATTTGTATTGAGATTTCTTTGGATAGGTATGTTTTGAGGAAAACTGGAGGTCATTTCTTGCATTTGTGTTATGGGTAGTGTTTGACTGTTATCTTGACCTAAAGTTTTTCCTAGTGGTAAGATCTTCATGACATCAAAATCTTCAAGTAGTTTCACCCCATTTTGTAATAACAACGAGAGATATTTGTCCCTATCACTATGTATAAGTGCATCTAAGATCATAAGGACATGTGGATCTTGTTGAGCTGACTCAATTTCTTCTTTTGTTAAATGTTGTTGTAATTCATTTAGGGTATACATTGCTTGAGAACCTGATTGTTGACTAGTTGATATGTCCATATTCCAAGTTGGGTTTACAAACTAGTCATTGTTTGGGTCCATTATACCTTTTGCCTTTTGTGACAGGCATTTACAACTACTATATGAGGGTGGTTTTATGCAAGACAATGACTAATGCTAGATTGTAGACATAGATATGAGGTATGCAAAACTAGACTAGACTCTCTATTGGGGATTTTGATGCGAGACTTGTTGAGTATTTCTGGATTTCTATAATGCAAGTTTTTCCATGTCTTCTCTTAGACGTTCTGCAAGAATTTCTCTATCAATCCTATGGGCAATTTTATACTTGATATTTATCTGGTACTCGACTCCTATATATTGAGGTACGTTTCTCCTTGAGTCCCAAGCTGAGTTCGCTAGACCTTCAATGATTTCTCGCTGACTGCCATTTGGGACTAGATTAGGTTGCTTGAAGGGGAGCAAACCATCACCTGGGAGACCCATTAAGACGCATGCTATAACTTTGTAGGATGATTATGTCAATGATGACGGACTAAGACAGACGTATATCAAATCTAGATGAAGACGTATATGAGGATGATAATGGGGATGATAATGAGGACTATGCAAGGACTAAGGGCCATAGTAAGGACCTAAATGAAGACCTATGCAAGGACTTAGGATGACAGTAAGGACATAAGTGAAGACCTATGCAAGGACTTAGGATGATAGTAAGGACGTAAGTGAGGACTATGCAAAGACTTATGACGATAGTAAGGACGTAAGTGATGACTATGCAAAGACTTATGACGATAGTAATGACGTAAGTGATGACTATGCAAAGACTTATGATGATAGTAAGGACGTAAATGAGGACTATGCAAGGACTTCCTAGTGTCACAAGTGTATAAACCTTTGAGTTTTGACGTTTCAAAAATGGACTTTGTTTTTAGTAATTCTATGTATAGGACAAGTTTCGTGGTTTCTTCAAATCTGAGAACAATTATTTGAAGGTAAATATAGTTGACTAGACTTTTTTTTCAAACAATCTTAGAAAATTCAGAGATACGTAGGATAGGGCTTGAAATAGCCCAAAGGACTAACTCAATACTGGTCTGACACAACAATACGTAAAAAAGCACAAAATACAATCTTAGGTTGGAAAGTGGACATCATTCAATGAGGCCCTTAAAAAATACAGAGACAAAATGAATAGATAGAGAGTCTAACAGCACTGGCTCCACTCCACAGCACACACTTCTTGGGCATGCCAGTCTGTCTTACCCTAAAGATCCAAAGATCTTATAGTCTAGGGATTCTTGTATCATAGTGTAAGGTACATGAAGGGTATCTATGGGGTACGATCCACACTCCCAGAATCACTGGATGTAGGGTTTTGGGCTACTAAGTTGGTTCTTATTGTAGGGTTTCGAGGGGTCCCGATCCAATGACAGATTCTTAGAGTAAGCCACTTAAGACTTTAGTTGAGCTTATCGGTGTAGGGAAGGCCCCCACATACGTCGAATTCACTCAACATTCTAGCTGCCTGACCAGTATATTTATATAGCAGCTCGAAAAACTCGCTCGAGCGTACGCTGGGAGAGATGATATCCCCAAGGCATCGCAATTCAAATTACCTTTGTGGGGTGATAAAATCACCAATCAAAGATACCCCTCATTACATGGAATAAAATAAAATTGGATGTCTTTGTCACCTCCTTCCTTTCTCCCAAGACCCCAAAGGCGGGTGGAAAGTTAGTTAATGCAACAGTAGGTCCACCCCAAACACGATAAAAATTCTTTACCTTAAGAAAATGAAATATGATTTAATCTAATGCAACCTGATTCACGTTCATTTTATAAGCCAAATTGAGGTGTTGAATACGCATGTGCATGTCCATTTTAAACACCAAATTGAAATATGAAGGCATGCATGTCAATTTTAACCGTCGTTGATTTTAAGCCCAAATCAAAGTGTTATACATGCGTGCCAATTTTAACCAATGTTAATCTTAAGCACCAACAGATGAAGTGTGATATTTTGCATGCATGTCCATTTTAACCAATGTTAATTTTAAGCACCAAAAGACGAAGTGTGAGATTATGAGTGCAATTGATCTAATACTAATCCGATCCTTTCTGTAAATTTGCCACAGGCTACAAACAGCTGATTAGCAGTAAAATCAAATCAAAAAACTGACAGAAACGAATGCGTGACAATATCTGCGTGATTGCGTGACTCTGACAAAGCCAATGCGTGAACATAACAGAGCGAATGCGTGATCCTGACAGATCGAATGCGTGACACCAACAAATTGATTGTGTAATCTAAATAGGACGATTGTGTGACAGGCAAGCAGATAACACAAAAAAATAAAAAATTAAACTAAACCCGATTAGAAACTTGCAAAACCAATTGTGAGGCCCTAGCTAAATCTCTCATCATCCATTCAATATTAATTAGATCATATTTAACTTGATATGAGAGAAATAAGTTGTTGTATGTATCAAAGGCTGGTTGATTTTCCCAATCTTGTATCTACTTTTCTGCTTGGAGAACCCTTTGATAGCATTTGGCCTATCTTCTTTGTTCCTTTGTCCTTCTAACACCTGAAATCCTGAATTGTACCTTTCGTGCCATAAACTGTTATAATTAAATCATGTAATATAAATAATCCGTTTCCAGATTTACTCAATTTTAGACAGAATTAAATAGATCAGAGAACAAAAAGGATATGAGAATAGAAACAATCAAACAATAATTTTCCCTGCGAATGAGTGATAATTACAGAGCAATTGCCTAACAAAGAAATGTCAATTCCGTGACGATGTAAGGGAGATTGCGTGATGGGTTCCGCACGAATGTGTAACCCTATCTAGTCGATTGCGTGGCCCTATCTATACGATTGCCTGATGATGTAAGTTTGATTGCATGACGAAGGGGTCTGTCTTGAAATCTATGCAAAACCTACAAAAAAGGAAAAAATCCGTACGATCTGCAAAAACAACACAAAAAATAGAGAAGGTTAATTAGCTGTTATTTCACGTTGGATTTACCAAAATGTAGCATGCTCAAATACACCATTGCTACATAGGAAATAATGACGATCACGAATCCTTAACTATCTAAGCAATTCAAACATAAAACCAATGAAATAGATGAAAAATGAAACTAAATTAAGCAATATGAAACTCCCTATTATGCATCATAGCTTCCATTGTTCTTCTTCTCTCTGTGGTATGATGGCTCTCAGATATTGCACTGACAACCTGCAATTGACACAAAGATTTGAAGTTCGTGATCTAGAGGAATTGTGAGGATTGAATGCTCAATTTATAGATTTTTGGATGAGATTGATTGAAAGGTGGAACGGATTGATCAAGAGGTGGAACTCGGGTGAGCTCACATGCTGATTGATAGTCCAACTGCTGACTTGGAGGTGAAACAGAATAGATTGAATAGATTAATTGAGACAACTACTTGAAAAAAAGCTAACTAAAAGAAGAAAAAGAATGATTGGAGGAAATAAAGAAGACGACAAAGAGAACTAGAAGATGGAAATAGAGATTGGAGAGATACATGATTTAATTAATTAATTGATTGAATTAATTAATTTAGCATGTGCTTGCACTCTGACTTAGATTTTCAAATTTAATCTTTGCATGATATTTATTCAAATAATTGATTTCATTTAATTCAATTTAGTATTTGAATATATTTAGAACTTGACTTTGATTTTGAATTTGATTTTTGAAATCATGCACATGTGACTAGAAGAATTAATTAATTAATTAATTTATTAAAAGAAACTATTTAATTATGCTAGAAATGGACTTTAATTAAATAATAAAGATTATTTAATTTAAGGATTAAATTATAATTAATTAAAAAATTAATATTTAATTAATATTTAGAAAAGGGTTAAATAATTAGTTAATTAGAGAGATAGAAATTGAATATTTAAATAATAAAGATTATTTAAATTAGGAAATTAATCAGAATTAATTAAATAATTAATATTTAATTAATATTTAGAAAATGATTAAAATGATTAAATAATGATAGAATAGGAAATAGAATAATTAGTAAGATGATGAGGAAATATGAAATTAGAAGAATAAGATTAATTAATTAAATTAAATAATTAAAGAATTATTTAATCAATTAGAGGAATAACTAGTACGTGATCAATGAGACATTTTTAGGTGTCTACACCTCATATCAAAATTCACTTAACAAGCTTTATATCAAGACTCATATTATCGAAAATCAAATACCATTTTAAAATGATCAAGTTCCATATTGAAAACCAATTTAAAAAACCCAATCAATCCAAACTCATATCATAGACCAATCAGGAAATCAAATCAGTCCCATATTGAGCACAGTTCCATATCAAATCAGATCCATATCGAACACAGATCCATATCGACAAACGATCCATACCAACAAAATGACCCATATCGAAAAACAATTGAGTCATATCAACAGAAGTCCCATAACGTCTTTGGCCCAATATCAAAAATTGATCCACATCAACCAACACCAAACAATCCATATCAAAAACTTGACCCATATGGAATAATGATGAGTTGACCCATAAATGATGAGCAACAAAAGACTCATATCGAACATTGACCCATATCGCAATCAGGACCCATATCAACTTTGACTCATATCTCAATCATGACTCTTATCGAAATAGGACTCATATCAACTAACCTCATATTGATAAAATGACCCATATCGACCTTGAGCCATAACGACCTTGAACCATATTGACTTGACGGACTTGATTCACACCAACAATTTGAACCATATCAACATGACTCATATTGATGACTGACTCATACTGGCCCATGACACAAAAATCATCCAAACACCATCCCATCGACATAATCGACTCAACTAACACATTGACAGGGTGTAAAACTTCATAACGAACCTAAAAATCCAAATTAAACCTATCAAAATTTTCTTTAAATTAAAAAATTTCTCCCTGTCTCATATGCGCTAAAATAGTAGTTAAATGCGCAATTTCATATGCGCGAACAGAATCATCATATGCGCTATAAAACCATTCATAATGCACTACACTATTTCACAGATACGCTAAAATCAACATCATATGCACTATTGTGCAAATCAAATGCGCTATCTAAAAAAACCTATGCGCAATGACAATACTCATATTTGCAAAAAGAAATATTGCATGTGCTAAAAGAAAAATTATATGTGCAAAAAGAAGTGAAAAAATAAAAAACATGAAAAAACCCTAACCTAGAGCAAAAAATTTAAAAACTTGCAAAAACGCCTAAAATCTAAGCTAAAAATTCACAAAGCGGGTTAGATAATCAACTCATTGGTGGTCTATACTCTGTTGGCCTCTCAAATTGGCGAACTTGCTAAAAATGGTGATGGTGGTAGGGGGTGCCATCTCCTCTCTCTCCTCCAAGCTCCAATACTCCAAAGACAAGTGTGCAATTGAGGTGGAAATGGGCCCTAAGAGGCTTATATAGTCCATGTTGACGCAGGCGGCTGTGATACCTCGGTGGACATGTGGGGCATGTACATGGTATCCCCACATAGTCTTCACCCCATTTTTCAATATCATTTTTAATAAATCTATCGGGTGATAAATTTTAAAAATCCAAAAAAATCAAAACAATTTTTAAATCCAAAAAATTCAACAATCGCACAAAATTCCAAACATTGTCGTACTTCGTGTCGTCCCCTTGAAACAACACAATTTTTTTCAATTTATCGCCCAATGGGGCAATATCATATCATCATATCAACATTTCCATATCGGCTTCATCATCAGTCTCATATTGATATCGGTTTCATATCAGCATATCCTATCAAAATCATTTTTCATATCTAGGGCATCATATCAACAATTTTGGGCAAAAACATCATATCGAAAAATTTTGATGACAAAATTGAGCGTTTTTCTTTGAATCAACATGTGGCCATACGTCGACTCAAAGAGGGGAAAAATGTAGACACCTAAAAGTTGTGCAACAAATTAAGTGAATTTTATTCATTTAATTATCTCTAATTCTTCCAATTAATTAAACCAAGATTTAATTGATAATCCTATTCTTCTATTTTGACCATTAATCAAATTAAAGATTTGATTAATATTTCCCTTCTTCTATCCTAGCCATTTAATTAAATTTACATTTAATTTAAATTCCCCTTTCCCATTTTAATTAAATCTACATTTAATTAAAATCCTCTTTGTATTTATATAAATCCAGATTTATTTATAAATCCCTCCACTTGCAAAATTAAATTTCACATTTAAATAAATAAATATTTATTTAAATCTATCAAATGCAAGTTGCATCCAAAATTGAAATAAATTAATTTTATTTTAATTAAATCCTATTATCCTCCATCCACTTGCAAAATCCTACATCTTCCACTTGCATCTCCTTAATCATTCTTCTAGAAGCCTTCTAATCCTATCTTAATCATCTCTAGTCTCCTAATCATGTCCTTTCCTAAATTTGAGGAGGTCACTTCTCAAATTTGGAAGAAAGTCTTCTAAATGTATTAAAGGCTTCATTTCTTCAACAAGTTAACTCATTGAGTTCCCCCAAATTTGGAAGGACTCTTACAAATTTGTCCCCAAAGTCTTCCAAATGATTAATGGTTAACTCAACCCTCCCCTCATGGTTAGAGACTTTCTCTCTAACTTAACCCTCATCTAACCCAAGGGTCTCATCAAGCACTCATGGCTTTAACCTTGGTTATCCTATTAACCCTTGCACAAGAGTTTACCCTCTGGGTAAAAACTTTATCCAATGGATGACCCTAACCAACCACAACCTTACCTCCTAAGGTAACCTTCATGTCTCCTCAGGCATTTAATGTCTCTTGCATCTCCTCTCAAGCCATCTCAAGGAGACATTTGTCAACTTGGGATTGGATTGAATCCCTCACATGAATTGATAACTTTCAATCCTATCCCTTGTTGAGATTATTCAATCTCAACCATCCCTTGCCCTATTTTCCTTATAAATAGAGCTCTCATTCTTCATTCTCCATATCAAGTTTTAATGCATCTACATTATCGTCTCATAACATTAAGAATCTTGCCTCTCTTTAATAGAATAGCATTTTAGATCATTTTGATAGCATTATAATCTTAGATATGTCATGTTAATCTCATATCATGTTAGCTTCATCTTAGTATCATTTTCATGCTAGTTTAGCTTTGTATCAATCTCCTCATTTTACACCATATCACTATCTAGTTTCATATCTCAATCATTCATTGGGATCATAGTTGCATCCATTTTGATATTAAAATCCTCTAAATCTCGTTCTCTAGGTTGTCATCCAAGAGATCAAGTGCTCTTCCAAGTGAGGGCCACCTTGAATCTTGAGGATCTTTAGAGATAAAGGAGCATGGAACGATTTTAAAGAGTTTTGATTCATTAACTTGCTTTGTTTGGATTTCTATCTCTAATGCAATGTTTCATGTGTGTGTTTGAACTATTCTTCTCTCTTGCAGGTTGATCCCACATTTCCAGCATACACCTTGTATTATTCATATTTCCAACCCAACAAAAATTGATAAATTCCAATGTACCAATTATTTTTCTCAAAATATATTTTTTGGCAATAAATAAAATACTTTGAAGTGTCATTAAGATTTAAAAACAAAAAATAGTTTTAAACTCTAAATGATATCAAGCTAGAAGATATTATGAAAAACAAAAATAATTTTAAACTCTAAGTGATATTGAGCAAGAATATTATGACACCTTTCAAAATCACATGAAAAATACTAATTATAATTATGAATGATTTATTTTGATATGATGAAGATGATTACTCTTTTATATATTGAATTAAACAAAATGTGATTACAAGAAAAGAAAATAGCAATTCAAGAAATGAAAAAAAAAAAATTACAATACCAAACAGCTGAAACCACCACACAAAGATTCTTACATCTAAGTTATATAATAATTACTTCTATATCCAGAGGATGGATTCTTACATCAGAAATATATAATATTCGTTTCCATATAATAAAGATGCTCCTTGCATCATCTCATAATCGTCCAAATCCTCTTCGTTTCTCTATACCATGGATGAAGATATTTCTAGATTGATGGGTAGATTAGGAGTCTTCGTGGACTCTATACCACGGATGAATATTCTTCGGAGGAAGATGACAATGGTACTTCACGCGGTGGGGAGGAGTTGAAAGGTAATGGAGGATTGCTTACATCATCACCGTTTCCTTCCAGCATTTGTACCACCCTGCTCATTGATGGTCGGTCATTGGAATTGTATTGAATACACCAAAGTCCTACTTTCGTCATTCTCCTCACCTTCTCTTCATCTTCCACTTCCATGTCGCATCGACCTTTTTCTCTCAACCTCTTTTCCAACTCCCCACTTTCTATCAATTTGAACGCCCATTCCGGAAAATAAAGTTGACTCGAATGGCTCACCTGCAACTCAATGTTCTTCCTCCTTCCCGCTATCTCCATTAATAGCATTCCAAAACTGTAAACATCTGATTTGTCTGTTACACCTCCCAAATTTATATTCCACACCTCTGGCGCAACATATCCTGGCGTCCCTCTGGTTGCCGTAATTGATACGTGGTCGTCTCCCTTCCCATACAGTTTAGCGAGACCAAAATCAGCTACTTTGGGCGTGAAATCTGCATCCAGTAAAATATTGTGAGGCTTAATGTCAAAATGAATGATGCGCCTGTTACAATCTTGGTGCAAATACGCAATTCCGCGCGCAGCGCCCAAAGCAATTGAATACAATTGCTCCCAACTGAGCTTCTGTTCTTGTTCTTTTCCTTGAAATAGAAACTTCTCTAGGGATCCATTGGCCATGTACTCATATACAAGTGCGCTTCTGAAACCTTCAAAACAATAACCCATGAGGCGAACCAAGTGAACGTGATGAATGGTTCCCAGAGTTGCAACCTCATTCATGAACTGGCTCTCACTCTGTCTCGACTGATCCAAAAGTTTTACAGCCACAAAAAAACCGCTCGGGAGCTTTCCTTTATAAACCATGCCGAATCCTCCTTCCCCAAGTTTATCTGAAAAGTCGTTAGTGATCTTCTTTAGCTGAGAGAATGAATATCTGGTCGGCATTTCATGAATATAACTTTGGAGAAAATTCTCCACTTTCCCAATAGACCCTGAATTCATCGGTTCGCTTGCAACACAACTTTGGATCCATCTAAAGTAGGATGACCTCTTTCGATAAACAACAATAAGAAATAGTGCTACTATCACTATGAAAGCACTTGCCCCAATGGCTATTCCTGGAATTCATGTGTAGTATCATAGATTAGTGACTCCACCATACAAGAAAATTAGAAGAATGTTTAAAACTCACACAAAAAGGTTCCTTAGTATTTACCTGTTATATCTCTGCCTTTTTAAGTTCTGACTGTTATAGCTCGATAAATTGATCTCTCGACTGTTTAAATTTGGTAAATGCTAATCAGATGCGAATATAATTTTTTTTGAACTAAACTGAGATAATCCAATTTCGTATTTTATATTTTCGAATTGCAAGGCAATTAAACTTAATGGGTGCTTAGAAGAAAATATAGAGAGATTTGAACCAAATTATACCTGATGAACATGTGGTTTGATGGGGTGCATCCTCGCAAAAGCAAAGGAACTGGTTTAAATCGGAAATATTAAACCCACACAGACCACCGCTTGAAACGCAACTCTTACATTTCTGGTCTTGTTCCTCTGCAATATTCCAATGGGTTGATGCCTCTTCAACAGTTACCGATTTAAAATAACATCCTGGAACCTCAAGGCCAGGTAGTAGAGCTACACATTGCAAACCACACACAAGAACTTGTAGACTGATGTTATGTCGTTGGATTTGATCGAAGAGACCCCCGTCTTGGATTGCATCTTCGTTGAGATTATATGAAAATGAACAATTTTGGAAACTCGTGTCCTCAGTAATTGTTGAAGTCTGATTATCTGGAAAAAAGTTTAAGATTGTGTACCTCTGGTTTCCAATTTCGATTACCAAATGTCCCTTATCTTCACAGTCGACTTGTAAGTCTGGCAGACCACATCCACTTTCCCTTAAACCAAAAGGATATGGGATTTTTATACCGCCACATGTTTGATTGCTTTCGCAGTTTGTATAACTGACGTCTGCGCATAGCGAACAAGGGAGTAAAAGGGTATAGAGAATGAAGGCATAAAGGAGATTAAAACGAGACATTGGCTGATGGAGGGGCGATTTTATTGAAGTAAAAAGGGACAGTATTGCAGCTACGGGCATTCCTCGTTTATCAGAGAAGGCGAATCCTGAGGCATCTCATTAGAATGAGATCATGGTAGCATTTGAATGATTCGATTATCTGGTAAAGAAAAGTTACCACTTAAGTGGTCAATACGTTCCGTGACAACATTTCAAACCCCCAAAGTCAGATGATTAAGACATCCACCTAACCAAGAGCGCATACACCCTTGTAATCTGTTTCCTTTTGGTGTTGAAGGGCGCACTTGTATGTTAAAGAACTGCGTTTATCAGTTTGAGCTGTAGACTAAATGAAAAGGCATAAGGACAAACTTCAATATAGCACATGATATCAAGCTTAATTTGGTTGGCCGGGTCTATGATATGTGGTGCTTTGTCATTCAGGTTCTTTCTTACTTTTTTTCAAACCCTAGATTCATTATTCTAATTTCAAGTCACTACAGAAACACATTCTGTTAAAAATTTACACAAATTTACATTATCTCAGTTTTTGAGATTTGATTTGTTCTAATATCACTTGATTTATAGTATACCTAATTTAATTAATTGAATAATTGATTAATAATAAAAGATAAAAAATATAGTGATGTTATCTATAATTTCTAAGAAAATGTTAGTAGAATTTATTAGAAAGGAATTTGAGTTATATAAAAATAGACAAGATTTATATTCATGAAAATTATAACATATTCTTAATATGACACACTCATTACAACTAAACAAGCTAAACTAAATATTCAGATAAGATAACACCCAATCAAGAAAAACAAAAAAACCATACCAACATCTAATTAAGTACAAAATAAATAAATAATTACAAATGTCTCCATCCTCACATGATCATCTTATTTTTCCCATTCTTTTTTACTCCAGAAACATTGTAGATACACATAATTAACCAACTACATGCAACTAAATTACAAAAAGATAACTAGAACTTGCAAGGTAAATCTTACACATAAGGTGGACTGATGTAGTATGACCTCTCTTTGAGATATTTAAAAACTTGAGATACAAGATATTGAAGAGAATCTTGAAAGTGTCTTTTATATTAAAATTAAACTTGATTGACTTCAATTTCTTCAACCCCTCTACATCATGCTTGTTCATATTATTTTTAGATATAAGTTCAAACCAGACATTATATGACATATTATATGACATTTATTATTGTATGATGAATTTGATAGTAACACAAACTATTTAATGAATCTATTATTGATTATTATTTTCATCACAACACTTGATTCATTCAAATTTTTTATCTTAATAATGTAATATTTAATAATTTTATTCATGTTTGTTTTACTAAATAAAACAATTAAAATGCCTAATACAAGAAAAATATTCATGAAAATATCAAATATTAAATTGCCTATCACAAAGAAAAGTATTCATGAGAACATCAAATATTAAATTAACTAATTCATTTTGATCTATTCTTTATCTCATAATATATTAGTCCTTTAAAAAATTGTTAAAAGACCAGTTCTTCATACACAACTCAACTACTTTACAAAAAAAAAATCCTTACTACTTAAAAGATGAAGGTGAAATAAATAGAAAATATTCTTCATTTTGATCTATTCTTTATCTCATAATATATTAGTCCTTTAAAAAATTGTTAAAAGACCAGTTCTTCATACACAACTCAACTACTTTACAAAAAAAAATCCTTACTACTTAAAAGATGAAGGTGAAATAAATAGAAAATATTCTTCATTATTTTTTAAGTATTCCTCAATATTAACTATATTTTTAGTGCTAACTATGATCCACAACCTTGTTGCATGGGGAACAACCCTTATCTACCACCTTATTAGCCCACTTGCCTCCCAATAGAATGACAAATCCTCCTTTTCTTTTATCATTATTGATAGATAATAGGGGAGCATCTTTCCAGCCATATGAAAGGTTCACATCCAATATGATTTTGGTAGCTTTTAACTTCCTGGAGAAGCATGAAGTCAATATGCTTGTGCTAGTTCAAAAACCTTCAGACTTGTCTGGAGATTTTAATCCCCTAACATTCCAAGATATACATTTCAAGTCCATGAGATACATTTATTGAATGATGTCCATAACAACCTTGAAGCTGTTAAAGCATTTAGGGACAATTGTATTGAATACACCACACTCCTACTTTTGCCAATCTTCTTACCTTATCTGAGTCATCTCCCACTTCAATATCATCTTTACCTATTTCTCTCAACCTCTTTTCCAATTCCCCACTCTCCATCAATTTGAACGCCCAAGCTAGTAGTAAAGATTGACCCACTAAAATATCTACTTAGAAAAGCCACTCTCACAGGGAGGTTAGTTAAATGGGTCATGATCCTAAGTGAGTTCGACATTCAATACACAGAAGGATGGGCCATCAAAGTACAAGCAATTACAGATCAATTGGAAGAAGCACCTTTACTAGACAAAAACCCACTACAAGTGGAATTTCCAGATATAGATGTGCTCACCATCACACCCAAGAAATGGACCCTATACTTTGATTGATCCTATACCCAACATAGATCAGGTGTCGACATCTTGTTCGTCAGTTTGGAGGGACACACAATTTCAAGATCCTACAGATTGATGTTCTCTTGAACCAATAACATTGCCGAGTATGAAGCCCCTGTCACTAGCATCCAAATAGCTGTGGAATGGATAATCACATAATTGAAATTTTATGGAGACTCTCAATTAATCATCAATCAGGTCAACGATGATTATCAAACAAAGGATGACAAGTTGATGCCCTACAAGAGAATAATGGACAATTTTAAGAAGTATTTTGTGGACATTACCTTTGAACAGATTCCAAGGTCAGACAATAGAGCTACTAATGCAATGGCCACTATCACCTCGCTCTTATAAATCCTAGATAAACAAAGTCATTAGATGAATTTCTAGTGGAGCAATTATTCTCCCCAGCTTATAACAATTCAGAATCCCAAGTTATCTGTGCCCTAATTGGTTTTGATTCTCCTCTATGCGAGAAAATATACACCTATCTCAAATACAATACCCTCCTACCTGACCTATCTCACAACCAAAAATGAAGCTTTATCCGACAAGCAGCCCGCTACACCTTA